>NC_092338.1:274284375-274584583 GCF_046630445.1 Rutidosis leptorrhynchoides | reverse complement strand
TTTAGTCAACAATAGGTGGTACTAGTTTATACCTTATTTTTAGTCAACATAAGGATGTAATGGTTTAAGATTCTTTAGTCTCATTATTATTACTATTATTATTTTTACATTTACTACATTGATAAGTATTATTTTCTTTTTACTAATTCATGACTTGTATATATTTAGTTCCCAATTGTTTTATTATTTATATAAATGTCACTTTTTATTTATTACTTACAGGTTATTAGTTATAATATTACATAAATGCATAAATTTTAATTAGTAGCGAGTGTCGACTAACAGTTTATTATTTTCATCTTTTATTAACTTGTCAATTATTGCACAAAGTTAATTAATATGTTTTCTAACTCTTAACACTTAACAATTGTTGATTAAAGTTTGATCATTAAGTTTTAATTATATTGTTTGGGCATTTAATATTGAAAAAAATATAGAATGGAAAAATGAGGGTCGTTATAGTACCTCCCCGTTATTGAAAACTTCGTCCCGAAGTTTTTAGGTAGTTTTCTCGTTTGCATCAGCAGTTGAGAAGAGATGGGGATATTTCCGTTTCATATGGTCTTTGCGTTCCCAGGTATATTCGGGGCCTCTACGCGAATTCCACCGGACTTTAACGATAGGTATATTGCTTTTACGCGTTTGTTTGACCTCTCCTTCCATGATTTCTATAGGTTCTTCAACGAAGTGCATTTGCTCATCAATGCGGACATCATCCAGAGGAATAACGAGTGTGTCATCGGCAAGACACCGTTTAAGATTTGAGACATGAAACACATCATGTACTTGACTAAGTTCGGTTGGCAGTTCTAATCGGTATGCCACGGGACCGACTCTTTCAGTGATTGTGAATGGTCCAACATATCGTGGACTGAGTTTACTTCGCTTACCGAAGCGGACAACACCTTTCCAAGGGGATACTTTCAACATGACTTTATCTCCAACTTGGTATTCGATGTCTTTTCGTTTCTTATTGGCATAGCTTTTCTGTCGGCTACGGGCAGTTTCTAAACGTTGCTTGATTTGAACGATCTTTTCGGTAGTTTCGTGAATAATTTCAGGACCAGTTAAATGTCTGTCCTCAAGTTCATCCCAACACAAAGGGGATCTACACTTCCGTCCATATAAAGCTTCAAAAGGTGCAGCCTTAATGCTGGAGTGATAACTGTTATTATAAGAAAATTCAACCAAAGGTAGATGTCTATCCCATCCTTTGCCGAAATCGATTGCACACGCACGTAGCATATCCTCCATAGTTTGAATGGTTCGTTCACTTTGACCATCGGTTTGCGGATGATAAGCTGTACTCATGTCGAGTTGAGTTCCAAGAGCAGATTGTAAAGTTTTCCAAAATCTAGAAACAAATCGACTATCGCGATCAGAAATGATCGAGATAGGAACACCATGACGTGAGACGATTTCTTTAATATAAAGCTGTGCTAATCTCTCCATCTTGTCGGTTTCCTTGATCGGTATGAAATGTGCAGATTTAGTAAGACGATCAACTACGACCCAAATAGTATCGTTACCGTTCGAAGTCTTAGGTAACTTAGTAACGAAGTCCATAGTGATACCTTCCCACTTCCACTGCGGAATGTCGGGTTGTGTCAACAGACCAGAAGGCTTTTGATGTTCGGCCTTGACTTTCAAACAAGTGAGACACTTACTAACATAAGTAGCAATATCGGCTTTCATGTTAGGCCACCAGTAGAATTCCTTCACATCGTGATACATCTTACTGGAACCGGGATGGATAGAATATCTAGTCTTATGTGCTTCATCCAAGACTAGTTCGCGAAGATTACCAAAACGAGGAACCCAGATTCTATTGCCAAAGTACCGTGTACCATTAGCTTTCACTTGAAGTTGGTTCTCAAAACCAATAGGTCCTTCACCTTCGATAAGTGTCGGTCTAATAGCTTCCAATTGAGCTTCACAGATTCGTGAAATAAGATTCGATTTGATTTTTAGGTTTAAAGCACGAACACGTTTAATATCGTCTTTTCGACTAAGGGCATCGGCTACTACATTCGCCTTGCCAGGATGATATTTCAGCTCACAATAATAATCGTTCAATGTCTCGAGCCATCGACTTTGCCTCATATTCAGCTGTTTTTGATCAAAGATGTGTCGAAGACTTTTATGGTCAGTGTACACCGTAAAGTGATTACCATAGAGATAATGTCTCCATATCTTTAATGCAAATACCACGGCACCTAACTCTAGGTCATGTGTGGTATAGTTTACTTCATGTTTCTTCAACTGTCTAGATGCATAGGCGATAACCTTCTCTCGTTGCATTAAAACACAACCAAAGCCATGCTTTGAGGCATCGCAGTAAACAACAAAGTCGTCGGTACCTTCAGGTAAAGAAAGAATCGGGGCTGTGGTCAACTTCTCCTTCAGAATCTTGAAAGCAGATTCCTGTTCTTCGGACCACTCAAATTTCTTCCCTTTTTGAGTCAGCTTTGTAAGAGGTTTGGCAATGAGAGAAAAATCTTTTATAAACCTTCGATAGTAACCGGCAAGTCCCAAAAATTGACGAATATGCTTTGCAGTCTTTGGTATCTCCCAGTTCTGAATAGCAGTAATCTTAGCTGGATCGACATGTATTCCGTTTCTATCAACAACATGTCCGAGAAATTGTACGGTTTTGAGCCAAAACTCGCACTTAGAAAATTTAGCATAAAGTTGTTCCTTTCATAAGAGTTCAAGAATCATGCGCAAATGTTGCTCATGCTCTTTCTCATTCTTCGAATAGATCAAGATGTCGTCAATGAATACGATGACAAATTTGTCAAGATGCGGTTTACAAACACGATTCATGAGGTCCATGAACACGGCAGGAGCATTAGTTAAACCAAAAGGCATGACACAGAATTCATAGTGCCCATAACGAGTGCGAAAAGCAGTCTTAGGAATATCGGATTCCTTGACCTTGAGTTGGTGATAACCGGATCTTAAATCAATCTTTGAATAAACACTTGACCCTTGAAGTTGGTCAAATAGATCATCAATACGTGGCAACGGATAACGGTTCTTGATAGTAAGCTTGTTAAGTTCGCGGTAATCAATGCACATCCTTAATGTACCATCCTTCTTTTTAACAAACAGAATAGGAGCTCCCCAAGGGGACGAGCTTGGACGAATGAAACCTTTATCCAATAGTTCTTGGAGTTGGTTGGATAATTCCTTCATTTCGGAAGGTGCTAAACGGTATGGTGCTTTAGCAACAGGAGCAGCACCAGGAGTTAAATCAATTTGGAATTCAACTTGTCGAGGAGGTGGAATACCCGGAAGATCTTCGGGAAACACATCGGGAAAGTCTTTAACTACTGATACATCTTCAATTCGCTTCTCTTTCGATTCAATCAGATTAACGTGGGCTAGAATAGCTGGATAACCTTTCATAAGGTATTTGCGGGTTTTAATACAGGAGATAATATTGAGATTGGAACCACTCTTTTCACCTTGGATAATAAGAGTCTCTCCATTTCCTAATGGAACATGAACGGTTTTATCGTAACACATGATCGCAGCTCTTAATGGACGTAACCAATCCATTCCAACTACGACATCGAAACTTCCTAGCTCGACCGGCAAAAGGTCTATCTTAAATTCTTTGCTGGCTAAGATTAGGTTGCAGTTTTTATAAATTTTATCAACTTTCATGATCTTTCCATTGGCTACTTCTACTAATCGTTTAGTTTCTAAGGGTTGAGGCTTTTCAGTAAATAGGGTACAAAATTCATTAGATACGTAACTTCGGTCGGCACCAGTATCGAATAAAATAGTTGCGTAGCAATTATTGACGAGATACGTACCCGTGATGACCTCATCTTCATCTCGGGCTTCAGCAGCAGTAATAACAAATGCACGACCCTTTGCAGCAGTAGTATTGGCTCCAGTAGCAGGATTATCTCTCTTCTTAGGGCAATTTGGACTAATGTGTCCCTTTTCCCCACAAGTATAACAAGTAGGAGGAGCTTTGGCAGGAACAATAGATTTATTCTTTGAAGGAGTCCTACACGTCTTAGCTAGGTGTCCCACTTTCTTACACAACGAACAAGTGGCAGTGCACTGCCCCGGGTGATGCCTTTCACAACGAACACAAAAAGGATAAGTGCCCTTATAATTCGTCCTTGTACTATCCATAAGCTTTTTACTAACATTCTGAGTTGAACCTTGAGACGGCTCAAACTTCCTCTTACCATCATTACCCTTGGTTTCAACTTGCTTATTGGCCGACGCCCTTCTTCTCTTGGCCAACATGAGATTTTGTGCCATGAGAATCACAGCATCCAAAGTAACCTTCTCAGCAGCAATAACATTCCCTTGAACATCCTCGGGAAGACCTTCAATATACCGCTCAATTCTTCTAGCTTCAGTAGGAAACATTTCAGGACATAGAGTAGAAAGCTCCAGATAACGATTGGTATAATTCTCAATGTCAGTACCCTTGACCCTGAGTTCCCAGAACTCAGCTTCAAGCTTCTGAACTTGACTCCTTGGGCAGAATTTGTTGACCATCATACTTTTGAGTTCGTCCCATGAAATTGCATTAGCATTATCAATTCCTACGGACTTGGCATAAGCAGTCCACCAAGTTAAAGCATTACCACCCAACGAGCTAGTGGCATACTTTACTCGATCATCATCACCACAGTTGCAAATACGGAAAATAGATTCCATCTTTTCGAACCAACGAACTAGTTCGACAGCTTCTTCGTTTCCCTTAAAAGCGGGAGGGTGACAGTTTGTAAAGTCCTTGTAGGAACAAGGTTTTGGTTGAGTATTAGCATGATTAGCTTGGGCGTTGCCTTGGGCAGCAGTGAGTAACTGTTGGAATTGCTCAGTAGTTAACACAACGTTGTTAACGGTAGGTGCAGCTGAACGAACCATGATGTCACTACATAAAAGTGAACATATGTTTGATAAGTTTAACAAGTTATAAGTTTGAGTAATCACAAGTATGAATAAACTAAAGTATTGATATCGCATGATATTAATAAAACACTTTATATTATTAGAACGAGGCATTAAATAAGCCTTTATTACACGATTCGGAAATAGAAATTGTTTAAGGCACAGCCTTTACATAGATGGAAAATAGGAAAAATAACTAGGAAATATTAAGATTGAAGTAGTCTTCATATTTCGTCTCCAACCTTCTTCATAAACTCCTCAACTTTCTCATTTTTCGTCTTTTGTTTCTCATAGAGATACTCGAAGTTGTCATAAAGGTTGGTAACACGACTGTTTACGGCATTAGTGTTGTACTCTCTTATGGCAAGTTGTTCGTCGACTCGACCTTTCTCCATTTTCATTCGGACATCAACATCCTCCTTGAGGTAAGCAAGTGATTGCTTTCCCCAGCGAGTGTTGCGTTCTTCCTCGCACTTTAGCATCAGCAACTCCTTTCTTAGCTCGACGTTTTCTTTCATAAGTTTCTTCATTCGACGATCCACTCTTTCCATGTGGCGAAGTAGACCTCCAATGTTTCTCTCGGTATCGTTTCGTAATCTCATGATTTCATACTTAGGACCATCATAAAAAGGAGATCGGGCTCTCTTCCTTGATGGACCAACTTCTTCATGCCGTTTTCCCTTATCTTGGGTTCTCGGAGTTGGGTAGTATTGAGGAGACCCATGTGAATCTAAAATAGTATTCGGGCTATAATTCAGCGGTGGTGAAGCAGGACTATAAAGAGGACTTCGAACTGGTCTCGAAGTTGAAGAGTGTCCAACACCTACTTCGGTGGTAGGGTTGTGAGTTGCTTTGTTGGGCTTGTTAACGCTTGAGCTTGACATCCTATCATTAGGAAAGAGACCTTGATTAGAATCTTTGAGTCAAGTTTATTAAAGCATAATTGTTAAGATTATACGACAATCCTAAGTGCTTTAAGTCTAAGGCAGGAAAGGTTATAGTTTCCTAGATTGCTAAGGCACCCTAGCTAACAAGTAAGGCACACATAAAAATGCAATCCTGGTTCTCTATAACAGCCTGGTTTGCTCTGATACCAATCTGTCACACCCCCAGTTAGGGCCTGGGTGAAATGTGACTTAATATCAAATCAACCAACATATTATAATATACGAGAACAATACTAAATGATAAAACAAACTTTATTGAGCACGCAGCGGAAAATGAAACGTAGTTACAATGATAGGAATAACAATAATGGAAATGTTCACATGCAGAAGTAATAAATGCGATATCTCTTGATCCTATGTCCAAGTAGCATCACATAAGCAGTAAGTATAAGAGCTTGAATCAAACAGCACCTGAGACAAAACATGCTAAAGTGTCAACCAAAAGGTTGAGTGAAGTTCATAGGTTTAACAAATAAGTTTGACCGTTTGTTTTAGACCACAAGATTTAATTTGTAAGGTTGATCTCCCACAGGATCAAAAAGTTATGCTAGTGCGTGATATTTAGACTAAACGTTCAAGTTTGCCCCATGACAAGTTAGTTCTACTTGTCGGTTTAATTTCATTATCAAGTAATACAAAGACTTAGTCAAATGTATCGGGGACGTTACTCCCGATAGGCCTACCCCCAATAAATAAGCATGCCGCAGCACTTAAAAATATCACTGTAGGGACTTAGTCGGACATAGCCGGGTATAGCATAGTTTTAGCAGTTGGTACTTGTGTCTAAATTGTAAATAGTAAAAGCAGCATGTGTCTCACCCCAAATAAGTTAAATAAGTTTGCTAACAATAAAGAGTGGGGCTATGAATTCACCTTAGTAATTCGATGAAGTAAGGTAGTCCTTAAAGAGAATGTATGGATGATCGAAGCACAAGATAAGTCAACCTAAGAATAAGTTGAGAATAGTTTAGATGTTTTGCCCGTATGAAGATAAGTTTAAGTATTTTCGTGTGTAGTAAGTTTAAAGATTGTTTATCGTTTTGGAAAGGCTTTTGCATATTAGACAAGCTTCCAATCTACCCACTTTCAATTTAAAATGGACTTTTCAGGTCATTAGGTTTCTGAGCACTAGGATCCGTTAAATTGGTCAATCCAGACCCTCCACCTAAGACTTTCGAGCTTCCATCCACATCGAGAAAGTTTAAGATCTATACAAGTCTAATATACCGATCCAATATGTTTTTAGGTGTGTATAGGAATACAACACTTTAGTTATTTTACTTATAAGTGTTTCAATATATATAAATATTATATATATGTAAGGATACATATATATATTTATTTTAAATTTTGTTTTATATCAATAATAGCATCAATTAATTATCTAATAATATTAACAAGTGTAATATTGATTTAATATCAGTAGGTAATATGTATAAAACATAATAAAATTTTTATACACATTAATATTAAGTTTTGTGTATTAAATAACACTTTTTATTATTGTTTTAATAGCTAAAATGTAAATAAATAGGTAAACAAATTAAACATCACATTTTATATTTTTCTTATGTTCTACTGATCAAAATAAGCTTAAGAAAAATTTATAGATTTTTGTTATGGTGTTTAAGTATTTATTTTCCATTTTCCTTTCGGTTTGTAATAATACAAAGTTTATAAAGAATTAATTATTAAATGAACCAAATTAATTCAACCAATATTTTTTTTATGCTTATAATGTTACAACAAAGTCAGAAAAATTATTTATACATTTATATAAATAGTTTAACTATTTAATCATACTATTGTGTAGTTTTTAGTTTTAATAAAAAAAATTAAATAGAAATACATAACCATTAATTCTACAAATATTTTTATAACTTTATTAATAGTTATTAAGTAGTTTTTAATAGTTATCATGGTTAAAAACCTGCTGTAACATGTAATTTCATTTTATTATAAAAAACAGTTTAATCGGGTACTGTAGCGTTTTCAGAAGAAAATTCAAATTAAATATTAAACATGCGAATTTAATTATAAAAAAAATTTATAATTACCCTTACATATGATATAGCAAGCGACTAAAATAAAATTTTACAAAAAAATTCGTTTACTATTTAATAAAAATCATTTATGTATTTCGGTTTATAAAAAAAATCAGTTTTTGATTTTTAATAAATACTATTCCGACTTTATAATTCATGAAACTAATTTTTATAGACATTAGGATACTTAACACTAATTATCATGTATTTACATTTTTTATTAAAATTAATTTCGTATTTAATTAGTTTTTAACATAAAAACTAGCATAAAACTATATAAAAACTTAATAAAAACTATATAAATTAATTAGGGGACTTACAAAAAAATAGTTGCTGAGACTTGGGAGAGTTTCTTTCAAGTTGAGAGTGTGTTTTGAGGTGTGAGTTGAAATGAAACAAATGGGTGCTATTTATAGTGAAAATAAAGTTGATAAAATGAGTTTTATAATTTTTTTTTTAGTCAACAATAGGTGGTACTAGTTTATACCTTATTTTTAGTCAACATAAGGATGTAATGGTTTAAGATTCTTTAGTCTCATTATTATTACTATTATTATTTTTACATTTACTACATTGATAAGTATTATTTTCTTTTTACTAATTCATGACTTGTATATATTTAGTTCCCAATTGTTTTATTATTTATATAAATGTCACTTTTTATTTATTACTTACAGGTTATTAGTTATAATATTACATAAATGCATAAATTTTAATTAGTAGCGAGTGTCGACTAACAGTTTATTATTTTCATCTTTTATTAACTTGTCAATTATTGCACAAAGTTAATTAATATGTTTTCTAACTCTTAACACTTAACAATTGTTGATTAAAGTTTGATCATTAAGTTTTAATTATATTGTTTGGGCATTTAATATTGAAAAAAATATAGAATGGAAAAATGAGGGTCGTTATAAGAAGGTTTTGAACTACAAGAAAAAAAGAACTTGGTTTGCAGGTTAAAGAAATCTCTGTATGGTCTCAAACAGGCGCCAAGATGTTGGTACAAGAGATTTGATTTTTTCATAATGAGCCTTGAATATAACAGACTTTATGCAGACCCTTGTGCATATTTCAAGAGGTTTGGGGACAATGATTTTGTCATTTTGCTGTTATATGTAGACGACATGTTGGTTGCAGGCCCCAACAAAGATCGTATTAATAAGCTGAAGGCTCAATTGGCTAGGGAGTTTGAAATGAAAGACTTGGGTGCCGCAAACAAGATTCTAGGGATGCAAATTCACCGAGACAGAGATAATAGGAAGATTTGGCTTTCTCAAAAGAATTATTTGAAGAAAGTCTTGCAGCGTTTCAATATGCAAGATAGTAAGCCAATCTTTACCCCGCTTCCTACTAATCTCAAGTTATCCTCCGTTATGTGTCCTAGCAGTGAATACGAGAGGAAGAAGATGTCTCGCGTACCGTATGCATCAGCAGTGAGAATTTTAATGTTCGCAATCATATGTACAAGACCAGATATTGCACATGCAGTGGGAGTAGTTAGTCGGTACATGGCGAATCCTGGTAAAGAGCATTGGAATGCGGTAAAGAGGATCCTAAGATACATTAAGGGTACCTCGGATGTTGCATTATGTTATGGGGAACCGGAATTTATCGTTAAAGGGTATGTTGATTCAGATTATGCAGGGGATATCGATAAAAGTAAATCTACCACTGCATATGTTTTCAAACTTTGTGGTGGAATAGTAAGCTGGGTTTCAAAACTGCAGTTAGTTGTGGCGACGTCAACAACAGAGGCAGAATATGTAGCAACTACTCAAGCTACTAAAGAGGCAGTATGGTTGAAGATGTTGTTAGAGGAACTTGGGCACAAACAAGAGAATATCACTATATTTTGTGACAACCAGAGTGCCTTGCATCTTGCAAGGAATCCGGCATTTCATTCAAAGACAAAGCATATACGAGTTCAGTATCACTTCGTTGAGAAAGTGGAAGAAGGAACCGTGGATATGCAGAAAATTCATACTGACGACAATGTAGCTGATTTTCTAACAAAGTCAATCAACCGTGACAAGTTTGTTTGGTGTCGTTCCTCATGCGACCTAGCAGAAACGTAAGCAACATCATTGTCAAGGAAGGATTATCGTGTGAAGATTAATTGGGCTTCAATCAAATCTTCAAGTGGGAGATTGTTGAATAATAAATGAGGAATGGTTGGTGGGTTGGTATGGTCAATTGACACATGCATTTTGTGGTACAAAGAAGACTTAATATTGCCTTCCATGTTTGACAATTTTGGCCATCACAAGTACTATAAATACATCATCATACAGGCACATTAAGATCATCCCAAAATCAATAATTCTTTATTTCATGTACTAAAAGATTAAATAGGGAATTTGTGAGTGTAGTCTCCTAATTACAAGAGATATAAAGATTAGTACTTATCCTTGTAATTAGAGAGAAGTGTAATTCCTATTATTCTTATTAGTGAAGCGTTTCTTTCCTTGCCCGTGGTTTTTACCCTTTTGGGGTTTTCCACGTTAAATCTCGGTGTCCTATTATTATCGTTAATTCAATTATTACTAGCGGTTTGCTATAATTCGGTGTCGCTTTTCTCAACAAAAAGGACAACCAATGTTTCTCCACACACCTTTAGTAATAAGGTAAATATGATGACACCAAATACGTTCTTGAACGAACATATTCCTATCCCAAATGGATATACTTCAACCCGATCTACCTTGAGACACACAACATGCAAACTGAAAGTTATAATTGCCCCATAATGATTTGAGATGGAATGATTCAACACACACCTTTTTTTATTCTTGTATCCCCAGAAAATGAACATTATGTTTGAAACAAATTTCCCGAAGTCATTCATGTTTTCGCCTAGACTTCGTGCCACATAGATTAAGAGATAATACATTCATTTATCAACAATCGCATCACCCTTGTGATTAATGAATGAATCTAGATAAGTTCTGTTCCCGTTCAGTAGCATCAGAACCAATATTATCACCCAACTTATCAAGGTTAGACAGTTCATGTAAAACCGAGAAACCATTGTAGGTTTTTTGCTTGAGTTTGAGAACACGCTTCCTGAGTATGGTCATCATCAATACGCATATAACCATCAGGGACACCAATAGAAGAGCTTCAATTACTATCAGTGTCCTTAATTCCTTGCGAATCATCAAGTTGAACAGGGTCATGTTCCTTAAATTTTTTTTTTGTGACAGGAACATAATCATCTTTTGGAGGTAAGCCCCTATTAAGTTGAATATTATTAGTCACAAAATCATTATCCCCATGACCAGTTGGGACCTTAACAGATGGTGTTGGTAGGATAAACTCCGGGACCTCGATTCTAGTAGGCTCATGTAATAACCCTCATTTTTCCGTTAACTTTTACGTCCGTTGATTTAAATTATATGACATATGTGAAATATACAGCATTTTTATGTTATATTTAATAATAAATATTAAATATTATTTGTAATATTTATGTGACAACCCTTGATAAGAATTTATATTCTTGGTTGGGTGCGACATGAAACCTGTTAAACGAATTTTAAGTCACGAGTTGAGAAAATAACATTTTTATGTTATCCGTTATGAATAAATTTATTTATATTTATTGGATATAATATTTAATTAAAGAATCTATAATAATAAGTTCTATTAAAATTCTATAATAATGATTTCATAAATACACGTTTCTGCATAAAAAAAATAGAAAAATAAAAAGAAAAATTGTGAGACTCCTTGCTGATATCATCTTAAGATTTAATTTTTTTAATAAAAAACATTATGTTATAAATAAATTAATAATCAGTAAAAAAAAAATAAAACATACATACGCGTGCTTCTTCTTTAGGAACAGCCAAGTTTCAAAAAAAACCCAGATACCATAATCGCCCCAATCCCTTAATCTCAATCTCCATTTCTTATCCTGTCTTCTTCAACCTTCATGTGAGTTTAACCATCACAATTGATTTGCGCTGTCTTAAAAGGTACCTCTCAATTTTGTCTCCAATTTTATTTCAATATATATATATATTTTTTTCTGCTTTTCGAAAAAAAATATATTATTTTCTAGGGTTAAAAGGTACCTCTCAATTTTCTTGATTTGTTTTTAGACAACGCTTTTGCATCTCTTGAATCTTGCTGGAAGGTCAGTATTCTTATGGGTGTCTTCAAAATTATCAATTTTCTGTATATTCCTTCGTAAGGTCACCGGTTATGTATACAGTGTCGTCTCTTTTTTGGTAAGTAACTATTTTAGTTTCATTTAAATTTTGATTTGTTCGATTCAGGTTAGTGTAGACGTACTAAATAAGTTGATGTTACGAAACAATGTTGTAATTTGTGTGTTGCATTCATGAGTTGATTTGTCTTGAGATTAAGTTTTAATTTGATAGTTGAGGTTGATGAACATCAAAACAATAGACATTTAACTTATCTTTTTGTCAGAAGATACCATTGAACAACTTTTGATTATGAATTGGTCACTACAAGTGTTGGAAGGGAGATATTGTTTTGCACAATATGTGTTTGTGATTATGTCTCATTGAAATTGGTTTTCGTACAAGTATTTTGCAATTATGATATGGTATCAATTTCATTTTTCTTTTTACTGATGTGGATGTTGTGTTATGATATTAATAATAAAAGTATTTACTTATGCATTCTATACATGATATATGTATAACGATATTGATTTAATTTGAACTTAAATCAAATCTTTGTAGGTATGCAAATTCATAGAAGAAGTGAATAGCTGTATAACGATATTGTTTTGGCTACAATTGTATGGCTTCTTGCCTTTTGTTAAATTAATAATTTATTCAGCTTTGTCAAAAAATGTCTTTGAGTGCTTTTGTATTGTTTGATATTTACTTTTAATTTGTATGTAGTATTAAATAAAGGTGACAATTTTGACCCATTTACTTTTAAGTGGGTTATTTGTGCCAATTTTAAATGCATATGTTATACGAGTATGACCTTAGTAAACTTACCGAGGTTATTTGTGAATTTTTCTTGAAGTTCTATTGTATATTAGTGTCACTCATGCCATGAAAAGTGTTTGATGAAATCTTTGAAAGAAAAGAAGTTACCTTGTATGATACCGTTTACAGCCGCTTTCATTTAGTTTTTGTTTTATAACAATACTATTAGTTAAAGTAGATTATAGAGTCGTGATGGAAAGGCTTTTTATAATACTATTAGTTACAGTAGATGAAATGTTAGTTGACTGTTTTGAAACAAAGTATGATTTTTCTTACTTATTATGGCCTCTGTTTAGTGATTGTACGGTTTGTATCTTAACCATCATTTTTTTTAACCATACAGACATCCAACTATAAAGTACCATCAAGTCAGTCTAAACATATGAATTTGGGTATATATGTATATACTAATGAAGTTTATCTAATGTTGTTGGCTTGCAGCTTAACTTCATTATGTGGCAGTTTAACCTGCCAGCCAAGATCTTGCAACGTTTCATGCTTTCTTGACATTTTTCGTGAAGTTAATCCGAGAGGAACATAAGATATATTCCATTACTTCTTTAATGTTGGTCTTGATCAAGAGGATTATTATTCAAATATGAGTTCTCATTTATATTTATATTTATTTATTTACAAATACTCTAAATCACGTAAATATTCATTCAAACTCATTGGCTACAACCTCCTGCATCACTGTAACACTGTTCCAACCTACTGTTACGCTGTCTCCCTCAATTCCACTTTGCATCACTGTTACACTGTTCCAACCTACTGTTACACTGTCTCCCTCAATTCCACTTTCTTCCGGACCTTTCTTTTCTTAACTAAAAAAACCCCACGCTCTTACACCTACGCATTTGCCCATCCTTCTCAATTCATCACCTTCGTATCTCCGCAATCCATGATTCAATTCCTCTGTAATTGTTTCTCCATAATGATTTTCGATTGCTACTACTCATCTGGAACCACTAATTTTTCCTTCTTCTTTCTAATGGCAATTAAACTGAAAGTAGGGTTTTCCTTGCATACTTTATAAATTAGGGTTTGAGGTCGTCGACCTGAAACCGTAGCTAATGCTGTCGTCGCTAACCTCTTTCAAAATACTCACACTCGCAAACACCACAAATTCTATTTTTCAGCGATTTTGTAAAATCAGTCGTCGTCGCCATCGGAAATTAGGCTTTCATTCGACATGTTGCTAATATCGAATAATGGAAGGGTTATTGTGGCGGTGTGGAACGATGGTTACTGGTAAACATTAGGGTTTCATGTGATTCATCACTAACTGTCGTCATCAATGTTAGTAATCGGTAAATTTCTTCAATTATTCTTAATATTCAATTTGTATGTTTACTTACACCAGGGCGTTTTTGTTATTATAGCAGAAATTGTGTGGCTTTATGCCATATTTGTAGGCATTCAATTGCGATGGTGGTGGTTGGTGGTGGCCGTGTAGCCTTCGGTTGTGTAAGTTAGTGAGTTTCACTCTGCTATATCCTAATTGCCTTTTGTTCATTTTTTGATTTGTGCTTCATACTATGCCTTTTCTTTGTATGACCTTATGCTATACTTAATAGGAATTAACTGTGATGGTGGTGGTTGGTGTGGCCTGTGTTAGACAATGACTTTCACTTAGCTGCATTGTAACTGCCTTTTGTTCATTTGCTTTTTTGTGCTTCATACTATGCTTCAATAGAAATACTGTCTGTAATTGTTGATTGACTTTATTTGATTTGAAGAACCAGTGCAACGTTTTAAACCACCAGCTTAAAAGACCACTAGACCCGTAGTACCGCCCCATCTGCAAGTCCTACCGGATTTTAACAGTAATGGGCCGGGTAGTGGTAGTTGGGCGTGCGTTTTGCCTTATATTATGGACGTTGCATCTTAAGGAGATGTTTACAAAGGCAACATGACCTATTATCGTATTTAGTCCCTATGCAACTGTACAACAGATTATGGTTCAGTTTATCCTCACAAACTCTTTTTATTTATTGCAATATATAGTTGTGTAGACATTTTTTGCCTCCGGATTGTAATCAGACTGACATAATTCATGTTGTGTTCAGGTTATGGACTTAAAGGATGGTTCTTTATTCCATTTTGATGTTAGAAGTTTTGATGTTGCACTTTCCTTTTCACATACGCAAACTGCTTGGTTTGTTGCAATTGTGAAGTTAGAGACTGATTGCTCCAGTTTGTTACTCTTGCTCTATATTTCTGTCATTTAGATTTAATGTCTATGTACCTACTTTTAATAAATTATAAAAGTTCGTTTTCAAGATCGTAGTAAAGAATTAGGCCTACTATTTAATATCTCTATTTCAAGTACTTTTGCTTGGTCTTAACAGGGAAACAATTGTAAAGGTTGTTGTGAAGATTGCGACAAATACATGGCGGAGTTAGACGGTGCCTAAGCTTCCATGGTCGAAACCAGGACACAATCGATGCTTGCATTGTCAACGTACTGTCTAATCCAGTCTGAAACTTTTGTGTTTAGTATGTTATACTACCGTTTTTGATCTTTTTAGTCTAAAATTATTAATATTTTTTTATATGGTTTTTCTTTAGACAATAGACATAATTGGGGTTTATAAAGATGGCTCTTTTGGAATCAAACAAGAGCAGAGGGGAGGTACGGATTCATGAAAATTTGTCCACGGTAATTGATTTATTCATCTTTTGTCCACGGTAATTTAGCTTTTGCATATATCATTTGTGTATTATTTTATTAAATGGAGTTGAGTTGGTTTGATTTTTGATCATTGCATGAATACGGATACAAAATTACAAACAATCATTTTTTGTCTTTATAGAAGTTCTGCACATATGTTATAGTATAAAGTTTGTGACTTTTTCATTAATGAGGGTAGGAAAACGGTATTTACTAATATCCATTATTGTATAATTAAGAGGAACCTTGATTCTGCCTTATCCAGTTCTTGATCTTAAGATATTTAACTAAATTTCCAGTTGTTACCACACATTATTGATTATTAATAATCCCTGTATTTGATTGATTGGTACTGTAGTGGGACAAAAAAGTTTCTCACTCTTTAATTCTTTAATATTCTCTTGAGGCCAACAAATTAAGGGTCTATCCATTTACATCAGTTCCGTTTTTGATTTGCAGTTTGTTAGGCTTTTTATGCAAAGTAGGTGGACCACCTTAACTTCATGACAGAGGTGATAGATCTTCTTGACCCATTATTTATAAATGGACTTATTCGGATATCTAATGGGTCAGTCGTATTGTAGAAAATAAGCTTAGCACAAAAGGAACCAGTCGATTGAGTTGAACGGGCCAAACAGGCTAAAAGCACCAGAATTGTATTATTAATTAATCATAATAATTCATCTTTAAAATATAATATAATTATAATTATAATTTTACTCTATAGATCTTCTCATAAAGGGCTCATAACATTCCCGCATGTAAGCTTGATTTCTACTAATATTGAAATTTGTTATGTCAATTTGATACAGTATTATGTATAGTTATATGTTGGATTGGTAACTAACATAGTTGAATTGGAATGAAGCAAACTTCTGATGTTTTATACGGATATGAGGGACAAAGTGTTTGGTGATCAATCTGAAGGTAGGGGGTTCGTTGTCATCAGTCGTGCAGACTTCATATTTGAAGGTCTGTCTTATTGAAAATCTCTTTTCAAGTTCCATAATAGTTATTAATATCATCGTATAATTTGGAAAAAATTGGTGGTGCATTTGCAGATTGATGCCTCACGGACATAATTGAATCGTAACAGGTGTAGCCTTGGATGGACTAAAACACCATTCTCAGTTTATTAATTTGATAAAACTTCAAATATTAGTGAGGTGTCAGCATGGGCGGGTTGCTGCAAATCATGTATGTGTCAATAATCATTAGATATATTTTATACGAGTCATAATATATTGGATCAGGTGTTCACAATGCAATGTCTCGGTCGTCTATCTAGAACTATTTTAATATAGTGTTAAGTGGATGATAGAAACAATATTGTTACAAAGTTAGCATACTTCTGAAAAAGCATTTTTTCTGAAAATATGGTTTAAGAAATGAACACATTAAAAGTCAAGAACGATGACAAAAAACCATTCAACTCATTTGATTGTTGATTTTGTTCTTTTACATGATATGATCCATAAAGAAATGGGTCAAAATTTTAGGCAGTGCTACTAATCTATTGCCCAAACACTTTATTCTGGAAAAAACAATTATTATTGTGGTTAAAGGGGAACACGACTGACATTATTCACCAAAAACAACGACCGTCCAAGAACTTCATCATACAGTGCGTCTCACACTACATCACCATAGACATAACGAATAGAGCCGTAGCAACGCGCGGCCGTTTCTTAGCTAGTTATAGGATCAATTACGTTACATATGTATGCAAAATAAAAAGTTAGAAGAAAGTAGTGGGAAAATAAATGTTCATTTATTCTGACCAAGTTAAGTGCATCAATATGTTTGTAATAACAATGTATTACAATGACAAGTTTCTTAGTTGAAATCTGTGGTTCCATGGGTCATTAAACTAAATGACTTTAATATTTACATTCACTTAATACCTAAAACGTAACATTAAACTGTTTCGTTTAAACGAACCCGTGGTTCCACGGGTCATTTTACTACGACTGTTGGAGACCGATAGTGGCCTATCGTCTTCGTATTTGTTAATCATTGTGCCAATTCTTGTTATTTAGATTTTAGGACGAATTCATTTTTAGTGGGATATGTATAATAACCCGGTTGAAATGTAATACGATTATGAATATTTGTGGTCGTATACATATACTTAACAACTATATTAACTATGGTTAATATTAACATAAGATGATTAATATTAACTAATCTGATTTTTTTTTATCTAAAGTGATTATTATGTAAGTTGATTATAATTAATGACATTCTTAGATCACAATAACATTATAATACGTAATTATAAATACTAGTTAATGACCCGTGATTTCACGGGTTAAATAAAAGAATTCTTTTTTTTTAATAGCTTTAAATGATAATCAGCTTGTTATTATCACTGTAATCAGAAACGTAAGGAGAAAAAAGTTGAAACATAATCAAAATCAAACACTTGAATCGATACTGTTGTAATCACTTTAATCAGTGAAATGTAATGTAAACATTGATTATGAAAAATGAATAAATTTGCAAACATAAATAATGTAATTATCAAAATAAATATTATTGGCAACATATTGTTGCAATAGGCAGTCCACATAATTGTAAAAACCACATTAAAAGTAAACTTGAACAATACAGAAACGCACTCCATATAGCATCATTGAATTAGTAAATCTTTGCTCACTCATGTTGTAGTCAGCAGTTCTCGTCAAAACTTTGATCACTACATAAGAATCAAGAAAAATAGTAAATAACATATCAACATAGTAAAATCTTAAAAGTAAGTCATCAATGTGTTGGTTAATTTCAAAAGAAATATAACTTAAAAAAAAAAAAAAAAAAATAAGAGAATACCTTCTCAACAATGATATATTATAGGCTTTGTAGAACTTCCTTGTAAACAACATTAGTTGTAGTGTTTGAAACATTCATGTCCTTATCACATATGAGTATCTTCAATCCCTTTTTATTCTTTACTCTTGAAATAGCAACGTATAACTGTCCATGAGTAAATACTGGACGTGGTAAAAACAACCCAACTTGGGACAACGATTGACCTTGACTTTTGTTAATAGTCATGGCAAAACACATAGCTACTGGAAACTGCTTTCTAGTGATCTTAAAAGGTAATGTTCTATTGGATGGACTCATTTTCATGCGCGGAATCAAGGTTTCAAAGCCAATATTTGTACCAGTTATAACCCTAGCTGTTATCAAGGATTTCTCAAGTTTAATAACTCTAAGTCTTGTTCCATTACACAAACCATTTGGTTGGTCAATGTTTCTTAGTAACATGATCGGAACACCTACTTTTAAAACCAACTTGTGATTAGGAATACCTGAAAACTTCAGACTGTTTAGAAATTCAGGAGTTTGCATACCAGGATCACCTGTCATAGAGTTGTCAGACGCATCCACACCATCACAACTCAAGTAAGTGGTTTCTTCCCCCTGGACAAGTTGTAACAAACGATCATTAATTAAATCTACATGTTCATGCGTAGGAGCAAGAATAGCTCTCTCTTGAAAATATGCATGCTCATATAGATTATTAATCAGATCGGGGTATGTTGAATCAACAATAGATTTAATTGGATCGTCAGTTTGCTTAATTAGAAACTCATCTGGTATGGTGATTTCAACTTCCCCATCATTTTGTCCTCCAACCATTCCATTGCCAACATCTAAAATCCAGTTTGCAAACGCTTTCTTATCAGCCACTTCTTCTTTATTGCATCCCGATTGTAACCTCGTGTTTACAGTCAAAGTCAGTACTTTAATGTGATCCCAGAGATATGATGAGTTCAAAGAAGCATTCACGATGTCTTGTTTGCTACCTTTAGGAACAACCGGCAGAATTTGTCTAAAGTCTCCACCAAAAACAATCACTTTTCCTCCGAACACTTTATCCTCATTCTCCGGTGACGTTTGTCGCATTATATCTCTCAATGTCCTGTCAAGAGCTTCAAAACAATGTTTGTGTATCATAGGAGCTTCATCCCATATTATTAAAGAAGCTTGTCTTAACAAATCCGCAAGTTGACTGTCAACATTAATAGAACAAACAGAATCCTCGTTTATATTTATTGGAATCACAAATCTGGAATGAGCTGTTCTACCGCTACTTAGCAAAAGTGATGCAATTCCACTTGAAGCAACGTTTAATACAATTTTTCCCTTAGATCGAATGGCAGTAGAGAGTGTTTTCCACAAAAAAGTTTTGCCAGTACCGCCATACCCATACACAAAGAACACACCTCCAACATTATTATGAATAGCGGACACAATAACCTCATACACACCTTTTTGCTCTGAAGTCAAACTACTAAACAAATTTTCATGCTCTGATTTCAAGGCTACACGATCATAACGTAGCTCATCGTGAATTACTCTGTTAGTAGTATCTATAACAAACTCACTGGATGGATACGGCATTCCCGGAAACTTGTTCAACGAACTCCCTTGATTGCGCAAGAGTAACTCAATTTCATACAATGTATGATTGTCAATATCCTTTTGCTCCATGGTATACGCTGTCAAAAAAATTTGTGTTAGAAAAATAATTTAATTGCTAGGTTATGAGTAGTTTTATACTAATTTAAGACAAATGTGTTTATGAAATACTCATAACACAAATAATCATATAATCATAAGGAGATGGTGAGTACTTAAATTTTATGATGTCTCTGGTGTAGTGTTGTTAGTTTTCAACTTACTGATATAATGTTTAGTCTGAAGAGAAAATTGATACTATTTTATTAACCACGTAAATTAGGTACATGTAATTGGTATTTGATTTCTAGTAGATTGAAAAGTCAACTAATTACCCAATTTTTGACTTTTTATCAGTCAACCAAAAATGAAGACTTTTGGTAGATATGGTTGTAATTCATTATAATTTGTCATGAAAGGACCATTGCTTATTTTAAGCATACAAATTTCACTTAAAATTGATTCTTATATTTCCAGAATGATTATATCATTATAGAAACACTAAATCAATGAAGGTATTGTGCATTGAACCTAAATAACAGCAGTTTTGCTATAAGATTATTTATGTGAAAAAAATGTGCCTTCTAATCACTTTATTATTAAAACACTATAGTCTGACATTGACCATATATTCTAAATAGTGATTTTGTTAACTTTATTGATTTATAATGTCATAATACTCTTATTATAGGCCTGTTAGTAGTAACATGTATATTCATAGAGTGTGCTTACTACAGGCTCAAACCAACTTGTAAAAGATTATTATTTTCTTTTTTTTTCAGGCAAACAGAAAATATATTGATTTTTCAAAAGATGGTAAATGGATATTTTTTGTTAGAATTTTTTTTTTTTTTTTTTTTTTTTTTTTTTTTTTTTTTTTTTGCTACAGGTTCAAATATGTATATTTTTAAAGTTAGTTATGTCAACCATCATATAAGACTTTAGCATAAATAATTTTTACATGTTTTAATAATAAAGATTTAGTTGTTGTAAATGTACCTGGAAACCCGAGTCTTTTTCTTTGCTTGTGGAGTATGTCCTCACCAAGTAGGTTACTGCACTGTGACCATACATCCTCTGGTCTAGACAAATTGTTTGAAACTAACAACATCACAAATAAGGATCTTAAATACAGCCCAGTTGAATACTGACTTGCTTGCTGAATGGCTTCTACATATTCTTTGTCATCATCTAACAAACGAAATTCATAGCAAGCATCCTTAAATGTAGGACAAAGCTTTCCGTTCACCATTCTAATATCTTCAAAGCATGTTGGACCTTTTACCTTATTTAAAAGAATCCTCAAGAAGTATGCTTCACCAGCAGAAGGAGGAACATGATGTATTCGTCCTAACTTTGGTTTTATTTTCCTTACCGTCCAAACTCTATCAGATGAATTCCAAACATACTTTTGAGGGAATTCCACATATGTTAGGTTGCGAGCATTCTCATCCGTTTTATTCCTTTCCATCCAATTGGTAAACTGAGATGCTGCTACTGACGGATTTTAAATCACATCTTGAAGATCCGCTTCATCTTCAAAAACAACAGGTTGTTCATTAGGAAGATGAAACGATAACCTTTCAACTGCATGAGTTCTATAGTGAATTTCGTTCCCAAAAATTCTCCAAGCAGCTTCGCAAGCTGAAATATACCTGCCAAAAAATATATTTATATATTTAGTAGATTCGAGTTAGATAAAAAGTATTTGTCCAAAAAAATTGAGAACAATAAAAGATGTATTATCTATTGTATATTATTATACCTGCAGTCGTAATACTCTTTGATTTCATCAACGGGTTTTCCATTGACTTCACCATTACTGTCATCATTCGTTACTAAACCTGCAGTTATCCTGTCATATCCTTTGTTTATATACTTGAACAAATATTTAATGGCACCAGATTGGTTAAACCTTTCGACGTTTATATGTGACTGGTATTTTTTTAAAAGAAAAGGATTGTATGGAACCACATATCCATTGTGAAGTTCAGCTTCACCTTTGTAAACACGACACGTCTTCTATAAATAGGGTATCCATTCTCATCAACAGACGTATGCTCTTCAAATCTCTTTGGAAATGATTTGGTGCAGGTTTTTGTCGTTTCATTCATACAAGGACTCTTCGGGTTTTAAGTACCACAAGGACCATGCATCATAAAGTCTGCCACAAGCTGATATAGGTCCAGATCAGTTGTCTCGTCTGGAATTTCAGCAGAAATTATAGAATCGATGTCCTGACTGGTCCTTAACTTATAAGCTGATTTCAAAAATGCGCAAATGTGTGCGTGAGGGAGTCCACGTTTCTGAAATTCAATCCTATAAAGAACTGCACAAAGAACGTGTGATTAATACAAATTATAATTAAGAGAAAATAGGTCGTTAACTAATTATAATGTATCAAATATATTTTGTAATTTAATATGTAATGTTGTATGTACCTGAGTCCATCTCTCCAAATATGTGTTTTTTTTTCAAATCCTAAATCATACTATCCAACTTTATTTTGAATAATCTGCATAAAATATCAGGCCTGTCTTCCGGATTTTGTTGCTTATTGTTCAGAAACCGAGCAATCTCTGGCCAAGTAGGGTTACACGTGAAAGTTATGAACAAATCTGGGTATCCAAAATGTCTGACTATCACCATTGTATCCAAATAATTTTGCATCAGATATCTGGAACCTCCAGTAAATGAGGAAGGCAAGATTATCCTCTTTCCCGTGTTTGACGCGATTGTATTTCCTTCTGTGACATTATTAGATGCATCACTGGCACTTGTCAATTGCATCTTTTTTTGTTGATAACGTATGTACGTCAACCTGTCAGATTCGATCATAGTATACGCGTCTACCAAAAATTGTTGGTACAACATTTTTGCCAAGTGCATCAAAGAAGGTGTATTAACCCTATCTTGGATATGATATGAAAAGTACTCTCTGAATGTTAATTCACTATGACCAGTGGTATTATTATCGGCATTTCTATGCTTGATACCGCGTCTATAACCATCTTGTCCTAAAGGAAATAACATTGGATACTGAAGCGACAAATAGGATGGATGCAACTCGCTTATATGTTGCAACTGACCGATTTGTGTTTCAACAATAATATCTCTCGCCTCAAATGATGAGTCGATATCACCTACTATTAGTCCTGCTACTTCTGAAACTGTTGGTAGGTTATAAGTCCTGCCATCAGTAGTCCTGCTTGCTATAAGTCTTAATCTAAGACGACGGTGTGGATTCTCTGCAAAACCATCACGGGCCATTCTATATGCCTCTACTAATGGATTGCAAGCATCTAAAACATTCTTAAGTTCGAGAATGAGTGTGGAATCAAGTGTTTGCGCTTTATCATCAACACATCCTCCACTAACACATCCTCCACTTCTGTAAGAAAATGAAATTATATAAATCAAAATATTTATCAAAAGAAATATGCACAATTTGATTAGTTAGGCATATAAATCTAACCTGACTGAATTCATACGATGATGAACCTCATTTTCTGTATCATAAATGAATAGCTGTGAAAATTTTGGACTATAACCATCATTTGGAAGGAGGCTACCAGTACGATGGCAGTTTTTTCCTGACATCCTAAAGACATTCGGACCACGACCATTGTTGATAGATTTATCTATTTTACCTTCCATTGAAGTGAATGCAAACATATTGTTGTATGTCCTGATATATTTCATAAAGTTCTTGCTATTTGAATGTTTATTTTGATATAAACGCAAGAATAGAGATGGAGGTTGTGGTACTGGTGGCAGCTCTACTTTCCCTTGACCGCAACACATAGAATAACATATTTTTCGACCATTCGGATTGTTTGTTAGCGACTCAGAACGCCAGAGAGTAGCACGACAGTAACTGCATATGAAAGTAGGATCACCATGGTCGAAATAATCTGTACGCAAAAAAGTAGATAAAATGTACGTTATAATAAAAAACTATGTACCAAAAATGTTAAATAGCATGTTAAGTATTATATGTGGCACTTCACCTTTAGAAATTCCAAACAACTTCTTTATCTGTGACACATGAAATTGTTCATCATCTGTTGGAATTTGCATTACCGGGGCTCGAATGTTTGCATTTATCCTTGCTCTACATTTATTAGTCCGCGATGTTTTTCCAGCAATATGCCCGGAAATGTTGAAATAATATATAAAAGTTTTCATAACACTTGAATTTAATTGTACTAAGATTGATATGTCACTAACAAATACAAAAATAAAATTGTAATACCCTCATTTTAGTTCGAGTTTGGCGTTGAAACAGTGGCTGATGTAGAATCGGACATAAAAATCTCACGTGTCAATACCGAAAGAGGAGTATCGAGACCTGGTTCAATGCACAAGATCCACTATTTAGACAACATTTAAGATTTCTTAAAAATTATGGTAATAGGTGTAATACTTTGGAAACCACAGTCATACCAAATGAATCATAGTGGGTTGTTAACGGATTCTGAACCGTCTTAGAAGGGGTTACACATAATATTTGAGTTGATGGACTTTCAGTTTCATTGTTGTTAGACAGTGAGTTTGAACTCGGCTGCAAGGAAACTAAAATACATATTGTGGTTAATTTATGTATATTTGTTTAGAATAGATAATTTATTTAGTAAAGTGTAAATATATAGGCAGTTACATCCACTTATCTATTGTGATCCAGATCTTTTAGTGATTTTGAGTACATCCTTTCTATGTAATTGGCTTGTAGAACAATTTTTTCTCTTGATCGCAAGAATGGCAGCTCTCCTCTGTCTCGAATCATGTGAACTATTAGGAGTAGTCACTAAAATAGGAGTATTAAAAAAACTGCCGCTTGTTGGTTGTTGTTGACCTAGTGCAAAGATAAGAATGGAACAACATATCAACATGGATTTAAGTATCTGCAAAGAGATGTAATGAAAACTAACATACAATACATGTATATTTATTGAAAACAGATCAAATTTTAAAAAAAAATTCAGAAAATCATGGACCATTTATATTGCAAAGGTAATATGATTCAAAGCATTTCAAAAAGAAATAATCGACAATTAATCTTAGACTATTAGAATATCTCTAACAATTGAAATTAGAATGGAAAAAAGAAAAAAGAAAAAAAACGCAAGGATTAATCAGGTGTTTTTTGCATGTGCTTTGTGACAATGGTTAACTTTTTTATGAGAAAGTATAGAAGTATAACAATGAATTTGTCCTAATGATGAGTTGCATTGTTGTATATTAATGGTTCTTACCATTAGAAATACCATTCAATGGAGATTTGTAAGGTCTTTTGAATGTTGAATGGTGACTCCTCTGGTTGTTTTGAGTAGTATTCGAACTTGATGGTACTGCATCTACATAAATAAAAACAAAATGAATGAGTAAGTGGGTCAAAATTAACACATTACACAAACCATTTAGAACATCTTGAACATAAATTTTAAAAGAAAATACATTATAGTTTCCACATAACACTACCCATTTTACTTTTGACCATTTGGATGCTATATATTATAGTTTAGCATATAGTCATGGATCAAATTACATAATCAGTTCTAGAGCAGCATATAATTGTCCTTCAGATTTGAACTTACCATTAGAAACTGCACTATGTGTTCTTTTGACCGTAGTAGCTTGTGATAAGTCGTACTTCAGTTTGTTGCATTGCAAAGGTTATGAAATCATAAGAACGACAAAAAGAAGGTGCAACTGAATTGAGTTATGATCTTAGCTAATAAGCATATTCATCAAGAGAGAACATTTTTAACATCAACTTATATCCTAATCTTATAATTCCATTTAAGTTGTTTGATCTCTAAACACATTTACAAAGAACAACATTATAACATGCAGTTGAGGATACTCATAACATTGAATTACTAATACCAATCACAACATGAACATATGAATGTATACCTTTTAAATTTGATGAATGAGGAAACACAGAACACACGTAAGCAAAATTTGCCGATGTTGATGGTGTAAGTGAGTTTTCTTTATCAAGATGATTTAGGCGTTCTTTAGTTTTTTTTACTCTTGAGAATTTGCATACGACGTTGTCTTGCTTGTTGCGAGTTGTAGGGATTCATGATGGGAACAACACTAAATTGAATTTGTCAGGTAATCTGCATAAACAATAAGATAGCATAAGGGGAATTTTTTGTACCTGAGAGCTCAAATAGTTTAATTGTTTTAATTTGATGTTTAGATTCTCGAAGCTGGTAATATGAGGTAGGAATATGATGGGTTGCAGTAGGAAGTTGTAGGGTTAAAAACGTTTTCAACTTTTTATGTGTAGTTAAACTATGTAAATCTAAATCTCTTGAAATTAGAAATACAGGTCATGATATATCTTGGAAAGAAGAATATTTTGATTAAAAATATTAATCACGATTAATATTGGAAATGAAATTCAATTTAAAAAGATAAATCACAATTTAATAAATGTATAGATTTGGTTTAATCATAATTAATGATGGGAATTAAATAAGTATTGAAAAGGTAATAAAACAAACGTGTAGATTTGGCTTAAAAATGGAGTTAATCCCATTAAAAGTTTACAAATAATGATGATGGGTAAAAGATCTTATCGTCAAAAAAGATAAGAGTTGGAAAGAGTTATATTTTAATCTTTATAATTTAGTTATATTTTAATCTTTATAACTTCCCTAATAAATAGTTAGATAATAAAATCTCTAATAATAATGAATAAAGTATGTTGGAAAGAGTTGAAAATATATACTAAACAAAATAACGGACTATTAGTGGTGTATACATGATTAAAAATGACAACTTTTACCTACTTTACATCATCTACCATTTAGCTTATTAAAACTTAGAATGGTTTAAATTTGCTTCATTTATTATAAGTTTTTTTTTTTTTTTTTTTTTTTTTTAGATTGGCATATACATGATGCCAAGGCCAAGCCAAGAATCTGCACACATCAAGCTAATGTATCATACATCAAACTAAACTTGACATAATAATAAATAATGATTTTCAAGTTCTAGTTTCAAATTGAAGGAACATGATCAACACCCAATTACCATTCAGAATAGACTATCAAGTTCAACAAAATAAATAACTCAAAAGGTTTTAAAACCATTCAAAACAACCATGATCACAAAAGACAAACCAAATCTAGAGTCTCAAAATACTGAATGATAAAGGTACAAAAGGAAAACAACAGCTGCAAGTTCATTACTTCTCAATTTTAGCTGGAACAAACATCTTCTTCTTGGTACTTGAGTTCTCACCAATACCTTCATCCTCAACTGCATCAACTGGGCGTTTTAGAGGGCTGGCAGCTGTTTCAGAAGTAGCCTCCAAAGCATTGGATGAATTGCCGGTACACGATGCCACATCCTTTAAACAAATTATATAAAAACATCAAGTTAGAATAAATGATTTTGAACTAAATCAGTGATGAATATGTCATACTC
The DNA here is from genome assembly GCF_046630445.1 of Rutidosis leptorrhynchoides. Classification (NCBI taxonomy): domain Eukaryota; kingdom Viridiplantae; phylum Streptophyta; class Magnoliopsida; order Asterales; family Asteraceae; genus Rutidosis; species Rutidosis leptorrhynchoides. The sequence continues at coordinate 274,557,102 of NC_092338.1, read as the reverse complement.
TCAAGACCAATAATGTTATTTGTAATGACAGATTTGTACGAACAATAATTGCATCAGCATAGACACATAAAATGAAATGAGATGGGATTACCACCTTGAGAGTCAAACATCCCTTGTTCGAATTACCTGCCTTTTCAAACTCACCACCATGGTCATCATCCTGACATTTCATTTAGTAGTAGTCAGATAGTTATATCTAAACAATAGTAAACTTTAGTTTGACCTTTTAGAATCAAATACCTGATCATCATCACTAGGTTGGTAGTTATCAAACTCAGCCATAATGCTTGGATCAATAGAAATTTTTGTAACTGTGTAAACCTGGTAAAGTGTGTCAATATTGTAATCTGACACATTTATCACGAATAAAATCCTTTTTTCTTCAAGAGTTTTAAACATCCTCATCTCCTTCTTCAATCTTAGTTTAGTAAAAAAAAAATATTGATCAATAAAACATCTAATAATAATTATTATAAAAAATAGTCAAGGACATCTAAATATACTTGTTTTTCAACTAACTGAACAACACTCATGCGCAGTAATTTAGTAACTTCACGATCAAACATTACAAACGATGTGGTCCCGGAACCATCTTGCACTCGAACTTGAACTCTGAAACTGTTGCACAAAATTGCATATTTTAGATTTGGAATGGACGAACGGAAATAAAAAACAAATACATGAACTACTGATACCTTGGGAACACTGAAGATGCCACACCTTTGCACTTAGGACAATACAACTTACCATCATCCTCATCATTTTTTCCTACACTCTCTTCAATGCTCTCTAGATCAACAAATGCAGACTTCTTAACCACTTTCGCCTTACACTTTCTACATGCAATATAATTCCAACCAGGCCTCTCCTCCACACTCGTTATGGTAGCGAGGACAACACAAATAATAGGCTAAAAAATTGAATTTTTTAAGATTGTCAAGAAACAAATAAAGTGAAATATAATAATCTAAAGTACATGATTAAAAATGTTTATACCTTTGTTGTATCTATTATTTCACCAATAGTCATTTTTGGCATTGTAAGAAAATCATCATGGACAGACTGAACCTTGGAAGAAAGCTGACTTACACCTTGAGAGGATGAAGCTGTACCAATTTTGGAACTAAAAAGGTGTCTGAACTCGACAACTTCAGGCAAATCAGGATTGATATATATTTTTGTACATAAATATGCATTCTGGATGGTTAATTCATTTTTAGCTGTGAGGACAAAAAACATCATCATATGACAATTGTAGAAAAAATATTAGATGCATATATAGCTGAAAAAAGTTTATTCATAAAATAAATATTGAGCCTACCTTTCCAGTATTTTATTTTACCAAATTGAATTATAAGAAAAACAACATCGCCATTTTTGTTTCCATCAATAAAATCGTGCATCTGTTGTGCATATTCATCCCACCATGTGCATTTTAACTTCAGATTACTACATAATAATAAAGATGTATTAGAGAAGTCATCATTTTGTTGATCAAATATAATCATAAAAATAGTTAAAAACATACTCAGCATCCTCAATTTCAAGGTTTAAACGCTTTCCTTCTCCTCAATCTTCTTTTTCATAAGGTTTTAAATCACCACACTCAACAACTCTTCCTATGAGATCTAAAATAAACATATAGAAATGTTTTCTGATTTATTACATGCATATATGTAAAAAATAAGAAACAAAGAAGATAAGGTTTTGTACCAATTAAAAGGTTAGGCTCATCCTTTTTATCAAAGACTTGACTGAATGGCATGAATTGGAAGGCATTTTTGGGACCATCAAAAGAACACACCCTCCTGAGACTTGTATTACGATAGAAATTGAGCTTTAACTTATGCATATAAACTGGGTATTTTCCTTTGTTATCACCCACACCAAATCTACTTATCATGAACACTCCACCTTCTTCCAAATCCTTCTCAAAGTCTGGACATAAGGCTTGTTTCACAACAAAGTCGATTTTGTCACACTACATGATAAAAGTATATAAAAAGTAAACACGAAGATCTAAGTTGAAATCAAACATGTATTGACAGCAGCAGAATAATAACAATATCAAAACAAATACTAAGAACATCAGTGATTTCTCAAAGTCTAGGCATAACAAATACTAAGAACATTAATGTGGAACATCGGTGATTTCTCAAAATCTAGGCATAACAAATACTAAGAACATCACTGATTTCTCAAAAACTGGACAATATCCAAACAAATACTAAGAACATCACTGATTTCTAAAAGTTCAGGTATAACAAATACTAAGAACATCACTATTTTTCAAAACAAAAACTATTAATTAACAACATAATAAAAGCTATAAAGAAATAACTACAGAGATATAAAGAACATCACAGATTTTTCAAAGTCTGGACATATACCTTTTCATCCATGACAATCATTTGAAGTTCGTACATCGTCTTCCAAATACTAAGAACTCTAACTTTCAATTTCCATGAGCTTTTGACATTGTCAATCTCTGAGATGTAATCGTATTTCTCTAGCGACATCGTGAGTAAGAGCAATAAACAAAAGTAATGGAATAGATAGGATTTAGAGGATGAGGGTGTAGTTCAGGGTTTAGGTTATTATATAATGTATAAATCTGAATCGTATTCTGAAAAGATTCATTGGAATTGAAAGGATTCATGGTCGTTTGGTTTTTCTAGGGTTGCTTTTGATTTGGATAAAAGGCACGTATCTTGAAGACGGCGTACATATCTTTTTTTATCTGTATCTGATCCTGATTTAATGATTGTGTACAATACAAACACATAACCTGTTGGGCCTTTAAATAAAAGTGTTCAATTATGTTGGGCTTTTTAAAAGGAAAAAGAAGCATGGGACACTTAATTCATACTCTGTATCAATTTCTATCTATTTTTAATTAATTAACTTAATTAATTTGTTTTTTATTTTTAATACTAATTAACATTAATGACATCATAACTGTAGTGACCCGAACTTTTCCATGTTTATATATATTATATGAAATTGATATTTACATGATTAAGTGTTTCCAACATGTTAAGCAATCAAACTTGTTAAGACTTGATTAATTGAAATAGGTTTCATATAGACAATTGACCACCCAAGTTGACCGGTGATTCACGAACGTTAAAACTTGTAAAAACTATATGATGACATATATATGATTATATATATAATTAACATGATATTATGATAAGTAAGTATCTCATTAGGTATTTTAACAATGAGTTATATACATAAAATTGTGTTTATTGAATTAAGAAACTCGAAACGATATATATAACGATTATCGTTATAACAACGTCTTACTAATTACATATGAATCATATTAAGATATTGTTACACTATGTTTAATCATGATAAATGATAAGTAAACATGTCATTATGTATATTAACAATGAACTACATATGTAAAACAAGACTACTAACTTAAGAATTTCGAAACGAGACATATATGTAACGATTATCATTGTAACAACATTTAACTGTATATATATCATACTAAGATATATTAATATATCATAATATCATGATAATGTAATAATTTAACATCTCTTTAGATATAATAAATAATGGGTTAACAATATTTAACAAGATCGTTAACCTAAAGGTTTCAAATCAACATTTACATGTAACGACTAACGATGACTTAACGACTCAGTTAAAATATATATAAATGTAGTGTTTTAATATGTATTCATACACTTTTGAAAGACTTCAAGACACTTATCAAAATACTTCTACTTAAAAAAATGCTTACAATTACATCCTCGTTCAGTTTCATCAACAATTCTACTCGTATGCACCCGTATTCGTACTTGTAAAATACACAGCTTTTAGATGTATGTACTATTGGTATATACACTCCAATGATCAGCACTTAGCAGCCCATGTGAGTCACCTAACACATGTGGGAACCATCCTTTGGCAACTAGCATGAAATATCTCATAAAATTACAAAAATATTAGTAATCATTCATGACTTATTTACATGTAAACAAAATTTCACATCCTTTATATCTAATCCATATACCAACGACCAAAAACACCTACAAACACTTTCATTCTTCAATTTTCTTCATCTAATTGATCTCTCTCAAGTTCTATCTTCAAGTTCTAAGTGCTCTTCATAAATTCTATAAGTTCTAGTTTCATAAAATCAAGAATACTTCCAAGTTTGTTAGCTTACTTCCAATCTTGTAAAGTGATCATCCAACCTCAAGAAATCTTTCTTATTTACCGTAAGATATCTTTCTAATACAAGGTAATACTCATATTCAAACTTTGATTCAATTTCTATAACTATAACAATCTTATTTCGAGTGGAAATCTTACTTGAACTTGTTTTCGTGTCATGATTCTGCTTCAAGAACTTTCAAGCCATCCAAGGATCCTTTGAAGCTAGATCTATTTTTCTCATTTCCAGTAGGTTTATCCACAAAACCTGAGGTAGTAATGATGTTCATAACATCATTCGATTCATATATATAAAACTACCTTATTCGAAGGTTTAAACTTGAAATCACTAGAACATAGTTTAGTTAATTCTAAACTTGTTCGCAAACAAAAGTTAATCCTTATAATTTGACTTTTAAAATCAATTAAACACATGTTCTATATCTATATGAAATGCTAACTTAATGATTTAAAACCTGGAAACACGAAAAACACCGTAAAACCGGACATACGCCGTCGTAGTAACACCGCGGGCTGTTTTGGGTTTGATAATTAAAAACTATGATAAACTTTGATTTAAAAGTTGTTATTCTAGGAAAATGATTTTTCTTATGAACATGAAACAATATCCAAAAATCATGGTTAAACTCAAAGTGGAAGTATGTTTTTCAAAATGGTCATCAAGACGTCGTTCTTTCGACTGAAATGACTACCTCTTACAAAAACGACTTGTTACTTATATTTCTGACTATAAACCTATACATTTTCTATTTAGATTCATAAAATAGAGTTCAATATGAAACCATAGCAATTTGATTCACTCAAAACAGATTTAAAACGAAGAAGTTATGGGTAAAACAAGATTGGATATTTTTTGATTGTTGTAGCTACGAGAAATATTGTAACAATTCTACACAAATCATATCCTAGCTAAATTATATTGTATTATACATGTATTCTAATATATTATGTAATCTTGGGATACCATAGACACGTATGCAAATGTTTTGACATATCATATCGACCCATATATATATTATTTGGAACAACCATAGACACTCTATATGCAGTAATGTTGGAGTTAGCTATACAGAGTTGAGGTTGATTCCAAAAATATATATACTTTGAGTTGTGATCTAGCCTGAGACGTGTATACACTGGGTCGTGGATTGATTCAAGATAATATATATCAATTTATTTCTGTACATTTAACTATGGACAACTAGTTGTAGGTTACTAACGAGGACAGCTGACTTAATAAACTTAAAACATCAAAATGTATTAAAAGTGTTGCAAATATATTTTGAACATACTTTGATATATATGTACATATTTGTTATAGGTTCGTGAATCGACCAGTGGCCAAGTCTTACTTCCCGACGAAGTAAAAATCTGTGAAAGTGAGTTATAGTCCCACTTTTAAAATCTAATATTTTGGGATGAGAATACATGCAGTTTTATAAATGTTTTACGAAATAGACACAAGTAAATGAAACTACATTATATGGGTGAATGATCGAAGCCGAATATTCCCCTTTTGCTTGGTAACCTAAGAATTAGTAAACCAATCTACTAATTGACGCGAATCCTAAAGATAGATCTATTGGGCCTAACGAACCCCATCCAAAGTACCGAATGCTTTAGTACTTCAATGTTGTTTTTATCATGTCCGAAGGATTTCCCGGAATGATAGGGGATATTATTATATGCATCTTGTTAATGTCAGTTACCAGGTGTTCACCATATGAATAATTTTTATCTCTATGTATGGGATGTATATTAAAATATGAAATCTTATGGTCTATTATTATGATTTGATAATATATAGGTTAAACCTATAATTCACCAACATCTTTGTTGACATTTTAAGTATGTTTATTCTCAGGTGATTATTAAGAGCTTCCGCTATTGCATACTAAAATAAGGACAAGATTTGGAGTCCATGCTTGTATGATATTATGTAAAAACTGCATTCAAGAAACTTATTTTTGATGTAATATATTCTTATTGTAAACTATTATGTAATGGTCGTGTGTAAACGGTATATTTTAGATTATCATTATTTGATAATCTACGTAATGCTTTTTAAACCTTTATAGATAAAATAAAGGTTATGGTTGTTTTAAAAATGAATGCAGTTTTTGAAAAACGTCTCATATAGAGGTCAAAACCTCGCGACGAAATCAATTAATATGGAACGTTTATAATCAATATGAATGGGACATTTCAGTTGGTATCCGAGCGTTGGTCTTAGAGAACCAGAAATTTGCATTAGTGTCTCTTATCGAGTTTGTTAGGATACATTAGTGAGTCTGGACTTCGATCGTGCTTTCTTTAAAAACGATTGCTTAACACTTTTGTTGGAAACTATATATTATTAACATGTAAATATTATGTGATATATTAACCTCAAAATGTGTTTGATATTATGTGATAGATGTCTACCGCTAGTACAAATCCCATCGATTCACCTAATAATAATGAAGAGTCGAATATATTTTGGGAAGATTCACAAATTCCCGAAGAGGAACCGGAAGAGGAGGAACCGGAAGAAGAGGAACCGGAAGAAGAGGAACCAGAAGAGGAGGAACCAGAAAAAGAAGAGGTTTCGGAGGAAGAAATATTGATACCTATAGTAAATTGATTAAATAAAAGAAAATCCTAAACCAACGGATCAAAGTTAATAATGGTCAATGGTGTTTCCGCCGAGGAAGCAAAATATTGGGAAGATTACCAATTTTCCGATGAATCAGATCCCGATGAGGATTCTTATGATGTTATAGAAATTACCTCGACCCAATTTAATAAAGCGAAAGAAAATAATAAGGGAAAAGGTATAAAAATAGAGAAACTCAATTCCAACCCCGATGAACTTTATATGTATCGGCAACATCCGTATTTCCTAAAATGTAACAATGACCCGGGAACCTCTAAACCACCAGGTTTTTCTAAACCATTATGGAAAATGACGGCTCGTATTAGAGGAACACCATATATTCCTAGAAAATTAGGAAAACGAACCAAGTCCGAAGAAGAAGAAACCAGTGATTCAGATTAAAGGGTTGTAATCATGTTGTGTATTATATGTATTGTAGTGTGCTTGTACCTTTATGTTCTATGTAAAAATTGCTTGTATTGTTTGTTATTACGAATCTAATCCTTGTCTATTTTACAGTATAAAAACAAAATTGACGTTAAGAGTAGACAAACGAATATTTTAGAAGACCTACCAGAGGATATGATTGAGGAAATCTTGTCTAGAGTCGGTCAGAATTCATCAGCACATTTAGTTATGGCGAAATTAACTTGTCAAACATTTGAAAGACTTTCCAGAAATGCCTTAATTTATAAAAGGCTTTCCTTTGATAGGTGGGGTATATCACATTGGGGAGACCTAAGTTACGCCGTGTTTTCTTTAAAGCGTTAAATGCAGGGAACCCAAATGCAATTTTATGCTACGGGTTAAGAACCTATTTTGACTCAACATATCCCAACATAGGATTTCGTGAATTAGAAAGAGCTTCTGACATGCAACATAAAGAAGCATGTTATGCTTACGGGTTAGTGATGTTCGCTTCTTACCAAAGTGAGAAAAAGAACATCGGATTGCAACTTTTAAATAAAACCTTCCCACAAGTGACGGATTCAGTAGTTGGGGTGAGAAACAAGGTTTTTAGATTATTACGAGGCTGTTGAACATTACGAAACCCTCGTCCTTTTGACGACATTACAACATGCTGCCTAGCCAATGGTCATAACGGTTATTTTCCACAAGACCAAGGATGGGAAGTCGTCTTAGTAAAACCAGAATGCATGACTTGTTTCTGGAATTATGAATTACGTGTCTTTATTTCCTTTGCTGAACAACTTGAGTATTAACTAGATTTATCTTCAAAATTGTCCTGTATCATAGTGTACTATATTTCATGTTATATGTAATATAGCGAAGTTGTAAGTTTGAAGAATATTTGTATGTGATATATTATTATAATCAGTTTTTCATATGGAATTGTAGTAGTTGAATCGTATATTAGCTACTAAGTATGAACTTAACGGGTTGGTAGTATCCGAATTTAAACTTATAAAACGCTAATATGAAGAAAAAGCTTTTATAAATGAGTTCATCTTATGCTACGAAATACTATTGACTACTCTTAATATTCTGTATGATTAACTCGATTCAGTTGGCTATTTTTGAAGGAAATGGCATCGACTACTCGACACACCATTAATATGAGCGAAGAGGAATTTCGTACCTTTATTGCTGCAAACATAGCCGCAGTACAGGCTGCGCTACATACCAACAATAACTCTAAATATAGCAATGCAGCTAACAGCGCAAGAAATCGTGTAGGATGCTCCTACAAAGAATTCACTGCCTGCAAACCTTTGAAATTTGATGGAACCGAAGGACCAATTGGATTGAAACGGTGAACCGAGAAAGTCGAATCGGTGTTTGCCATAAGTAAGTGTACTGAAGAGGACAAAGTTAAGTACGCTACGCATACCTTCACAGGTACTGCATTAACGTGGTGGAACACCTATCTTGAACAGGTAGGACAAAATGCTGCTTACATACTACCGTGGTCGGCATTCAAGCAATTGATGAACGAGCAGTACCGTCCTAGAAACGAAGTCAATAAACTCAAGGCGGAACTTATAGAGTTACGAACACAAGGGTTCGACGTTACCATATATGAACGACGATTCACAGAGTTGTGCCTATTGTGTCCGGGAGCGTTCGAAGATGAAGAAGAGAAGATCGACGCATTTATAAAAGGGTTACCAGTAAGGATTCAAGAAGATGTGAGTTCACACGAGCTCGCTTCTATACAAAAGGCAAGTCGAATGGCTCATAAACTCATAAATCAGATTGAGGGAAGAATTAAAGAGCAGGCGGCCAAAGAAGCCAACACGAAACAACTCAAGAGGAAGTGGGAGGAAAACAGTGACAAGAGTCACCAGTACAACAACAATAACAATTACAACCACAATCGCAACAACTATCCCAACGAACGCAACAACAATCGCAACAATAACCGCAATCCTAACAATAACTACAACAAATATCCCAACTACAACAACAACTACAACAACCGTTTCAACAATAATAACAATCCCAACAACAACCTTAATAACAACAACGGCAACAAAAATAAAAAACAGCCATGTCATAGGTGTGAAGAAAATCATCAGGGGTTTTGCACGACATTTTGCAACAGGTGTAAAAGAAATGGTCATAGCGCGACAAAGTGTGAGGTCTACGGACCAAAGTTTAACAGAACTAAAGGAACAAATAGTGTCGGAACAAGTAATGCCGAAACGAATAGTGTCGGAGCAAGTAATACCAACGCTGTTTGTTATAAATGTGGAAAGCCGGACCACATTATTAGAAATTTCCCGAATCAGGGGAATAATAATGGGCAGGGCCGTGGAAGAGTTTTCAATATTAATGCGGCAGAAGCACAGGAAGACCCGGAGCTTGTTACGGGTACGTTTCTTATTGACGACAAATCTTCTTATGTTTTATTTGATTCGGGTGCGGATAGATGCTATATGAGTAGAGAATTTTGTGCTAAATTAAGTTGCCCATTGACGCCTTTGGATGATAAATTTTTACTCGAATTAGCAAATGGTAAATTAATTTCAGCAGATAATGTATGTCGGGATAGAGAAATTAAACTGGGTGATGAAACGTTTAAGATTGATTTAATACCAGTCGAGTTTGGGAGTTTTGATGTAATAATTGGCATGAACTGGTTGAAGAAGGTAAGAGCAGAGGTCGTTTGTTACAAAAATGCGATTCGCATTATGCGTGAAAAAGGAAAACCTTTAATGGTGTACAGAGAAAAGAACAACGCGAAATTAAATCTTATTAGTAGTTTGAAGGCGCAAAAACTAATAAGAAAAGGTTGTTACATCATTCTAGCACACATCAAGGAAGTTAAACCTGAAGAAAAGAACATCAGTGATGTTCCCTTCGCAAAAGAATTTCTCGATGTATTTTCGAAAGAATTACCGGGATTACCCCCACATCGATCCGTTGAATTTCAATTAGACCTTGTACCAGGAGCTACAACAATAGCTCGTGCTCCATACAGACTCGCACCCAGCGAAATGAAAGAATTACAAAGTCAGTTACAGGAACTTTTAGAGCGTGGTTTCATTCGACCAAGTACATCACCATGGGGAGCTCCTGTTTTTGTTTGTCAAGAAGAAAGATGGTACATTTAGGTTGTGTATCGACTACCGAGAGTTGAACAAACATACCATCAAGAACCGCTACCCACTACCAAGAATCGAAGTCTTATTTGATCAACTACAAGGCTCGTCTGTTTATTCGAAGATTGATTTACGTTCTGGATATCACCAAATACGGGTGAAGGAGGATGATATACAAAGACTGCTTTTAGGACGTGTTACGGTCATTACGAGTTTATGGTTATGCCGTTTGGATTGACTAACACACCAGCTGTGTTCATGGACCTCATGAATCGAGTGTGTGGGCCATATCTTGACAAGTTTGTCATTGTTTTCATCGATGACATACTTATTTACTCGAAGAATGATCAAGAGCATGAAGAACATTTGAGAAAGTGCTAGAGTTGCTGAGAAAAGAAAAACTGTACGCTAAGTTTTGAAAGTGTGCATTTTGGTTGAAAGAAGTTCAATTCCTCGGTCATATAGTGAACAAAGAAGGTATTCAGGTGGATCCAGCAAAGATTGAAACCGTTGAAAAGTGGGAAACCCCAAAAAATCTGAAACACATACGCCAATTTTTAGGGCTAGCTTGTTATTACAGGAGATTCATCCAAGATTTTTCTAGAATAGAAAAATCCTTGACTGCATTAACGCATAAAGAGAGGAAATTTGAATGGAAGGATGAACAAGAAAAAGCGTTTCAATTGTTGAAGAAAAAGTTAACTACGACACCTATATTGTCATTACCTGAAGGGAATGATGATTTTGTGATATATTGTGACGCCTCAAAGCAAGGTCTCGGTTGTCTATTAATGCAACGAACGAAAGTAATTGCTTATGCGTCTAGAAAGTAATTGCTTATGCGTCTAGACAATTGAAGATTCACGAGCAGAATTACACGACGCATGATTTGGAATTAGGCGCGGTTGTTTTTGCATTAAAGACTTGGAGGCACTACTTATATGAGGTCAAAAGTATTATATATACCGACCACAAAAGTCTTCAACACATATTTAATCAGAAACAACTGAACATGAGGCAGCGCAGATGGATTGAATTTTTGAATGATTACGACTTTGAGATTCGTTATCACCCGGGGAAGTCAAATGTGGTAGCCGACGCCTTGAGCAGAAAGGACAGAGAACCCATTCGAGTAAAAGCTATGAATATAATGATTCACACTAACCTTACTACTCAAATAAAGGAGGCGCAACAAGGAGTTTTAAAAGAAGGAAATTTAAAGGATGAAATACCCAAAGGATCGGAGAAGCATCTTAATATTCGGGAAGACGGAACCCGGTATAGGGCTGAAAGAATTTGGGTACCAAAATTTGGAGATATGAGAGAAATGGTACTTAGAGAAGCTCATAAAACCAGATACTCAATACATCCTGGAACGGGGAAGATGTACAAGGATCTCAAGAAACATTTTTGGTGGCCAGGTATGAAAGCCGATGTTGCTAAATACGTAGGGGAATATTTGACGTGTTCTAAGGTCAAAGCGGAGCATCATAATATATGTCGGGATAGAGAAATTAAATTGGGTGATGAAACATTTAAGATTGATTTAATACTAGTCGAGTTAGGGAGTTTTGATGTAATAATTGGCATGGACTGGTTGAAGAAGGTAAGAGTAGAGGTCGTTTGTTACAAAAATGCGATTCGCATTATGCGTGAAAAAGGAAAACCTTTAATGGTGTACAGATAAAAGAACAACGCGAAATTAAATCTTATTAGTAGTTTGAAGGCACAAAAACTAATAAGAAAAGGTTGTTACATCATTCTAGCACACATCGAGGAAGTTATACCCGAAGAAAAGAACATCAGTGATGTTCCCGTCGCAAAAGAATTTCCTGATGTATTTCCGAAAGAATTACCGGGATTACCCCCACATCGGTCCGTTGAATTTCAAATAGACCTTGTACCAGGAGCTGCAATAATAGCTCATGCTCCATACACACTCGCACCCAGTGAAATGAAAGAATTACAAAGTCAGTTACAGGAAATTTTAGAGCGTGGTTTCATTCGACCAAGCACATCACCATGGGGAGCTCCTGTTTTGTTTGTCAAGAAGAAAGATGGTACATTCAGGTTGTGTATCGACTACCAAGAGTTGAACAAACATACCATCAAGAACCGCTACCCACTACCGAGAATCGACGACTTATTTGATCAACTACAAGGCTCGTCTGTTTATTCGAAGATTGATTTACGTTCTGGATATCACCAAATGCGGGTGAAGGAGGATGATATTCCAAAGACTGCTTTTAGGGTGCGTTACGGTCATTACGAGTTTATGATTTTGCCATTTGGATTGACTAACTCACCAGCTGTGTTCATGGACCTCATGAATCGAGTGTGTGGACCATATCTTGACAAGTTTGTCATTGTTTTCATCGATGACATACTTATTTACTCGAAGAATGATCAAGAGCACGAAGAACATTTGAGAAAAGTGCTAGAGTTGCTGAGAAAAGAAAAACTGTACGCTAAGTTTTCAAAGTGTGCATTTTGGTTGGAAGAAGTTCAATTCCTCGGTCATATAGTGAACAAAGAAGGTATTCAGGTGGATCCAGCAAAGATTGAAACCGTTGAAAAGTGGGAAACCCCGAAAAATCCGAAACACATACGCCAATTTTTAGGGCTAGCTGGTTATTACAGGAGATTCATCCAAGATTTTTCTAAAATAGCAAAACCCGTGTATAACAACCCTCACTTTTTGACTTCTGAAATTACTAAAATGACCCTAGGGTTTACTGTCTGACTATACGTATTAATTATTTAAGGGTTGTTATATACACAATCAATTTAACGTTGACCAAATAATAAACTTTTATTCGACACTCACTGCTAATTAAAATTTATGCATTTCAATAATATTATTTATAACTATTAATCTATAAGTAATAAATAAAAAGTGACATTTATATAAATAATAAAACAATTGGGAACTAAATAAAAATAAATACAAGTCATGAATTAGTAAAAAGAAAATAATACTTATCATGTAGTAAATGTAAAAATAATAATAAACATAATAATAATAATAATAGTAAAAATAATGAGACTAAAGAATCTTAAACAATTACATCCTTATGTTGACTAGAAATAAAGTATAAACTAGTACATCCTTATGTTGACTAATTATAAACTAGTACCACCTTTTGTTGACTAAAAATTATAAAACAAAATAAAATCATTAATTAGAACATCTTTATGTTGACTAACACTTTAATACTTGCACTATATAAACACTCCTAGACTCCTAGTTTCTCATTCACAAATCACACCAAAATCCTCTCTCAAAAACAATCTCTCCCTCTCCCTCTCTTGTGGTATTCGGATCTTCAAGCTTGTTCTTCGTGTTCTTCAAGAATCTTCAAGGAGTTCTTCAAGATTTTTAAGGCTTTGATCTTCCATCTTCATCGTGTTCATCTTTTCTTTGTTAATTATCTTGAATCTTCAAAGGTATAACATAAACCTTAAACTATTTACATAAACTTTAATCTTTGTTAATTCATATTCATATTATAAACTTGTTATTCATAAGTATATACATAAACACTCCTAGATTTATATATACATATATACATGTAAAAAAAAAATATTTTTATGTATATATACGAATTATATATACATATACATATTAAAACCTTAAACCCTAATACTACTTATACTAGTACTTAACATGTATACACTATTACTATTACTAGCACCTATAACCTACTACTTATATTGTAGCACAAAAACATTTTGGGATATGTATTACAGATGTATAGATCTTCGAACTTTCTTGACGAATGATTTCTACAAGATTCTAGGCAGAGGGTTTGGATTTCCGATTTAAAGGGTCCTATGGCTCAAGCCCCTAGATCTAAATTAGCCATTCGAAGGGAAAGGGGTGATTGGAAGCTTATCTAATACGGCAAGTATCCTAAAATGAAAAACACTCATAAAAGTAGAAACTCTCTAGTCATAGAAACTTAGTAAAATAAGAAACTTTCTAAAAATGGAAACTTTATAAAAATAGTAACTTACTAGGAATAGAAACTTAGTAAAACAAACTATACTTACACACATACTTAAACTTAAACATGGGTAAAACACTTAACTACTCTTAAATGTCAATAGGTTGACTTTCCTGCTCACTCGTTCAACTCTTTATTCCGAGGAATAACTCTCTCTCTACTTACTAAGGTGACTTTCATAGCCCCACTCTTATTGCTATAGCACTTTTTATACTTACTGGGGTGAGACACATGCTGCTTTTATACTTTAAACAACTTAGACACAAGTACGAACCTAAACTGTACTATGACTAGCTTATGCTACTAAGACCCTACAGTGATATTTTTTAATTGCTTTCAGGATAAGGCATTCTTAATTATTGGGGGTAGGCCTATCGGGAGTAACGTCCCCGATACATTTGACCGTGATGTCTTTGTATTACTTAATAATGATTTAAACATGGTGATAAGGTACTGCCAACTTATCATCGGGGCAACAAAACAAACGTTTAGTCTAAAATATCACGAATCACTACTACTTTTGGATCTGCGAGATCTACTTTTTGATCCTGCGGGAGATCAACTTTACAACTAAATCTTGTGATCTAAAAACAACGATAACTACTTTTGTTAAACCTATGAACTTCACTCAACCTTTTTGGTTGACACTTTAGCATGTTTTGTCTCAGGTGCTGTTTGATTCAAGCTTTCTTATCTACTACTTATGTGATGCTACTTGGACTTAGGATCAAGAGATATCGCATTTATTACTTCTGCATATGAACAATTACTTTATCGTTATTTCCATTATTGTAACGACATTTTATTTTCCGCTGCGTACTCAATAAAGTTAAATTTTCTCATTTAGTATTGTTCTCGTATTATAATATGTTGGTTTATTTGATATTAGTAACGTTTCTTCCAGACCCTATTGGGAGGACGTTACACCATGACTGCATTAACGCATAAAGAGAGGAAATTTGAATGGAAGGATGAACAAGAAAAAGCGTTTCAATTGTTGAAGAAAAAGTTAACTACGACACCTATATTGTCATTACCTGAAGGGAATGATGATTTTGTGATATATTGTGATGCCTCAAAGCAAGGTCTCGGTTGTCTATTAATGCAACGAACGAAAGTAATTGCTTATGCGTCTAGACAATTGAAGATTCACGAGCAGAATTATACGACGCATGATTTGGAATTAGGCGCGGTTGTTTTTGCATTAAAGACTTTGTGATGACCCGAAAATTTCTGACCAAATTTAAACTTAATCTTTGTATGATTAACATTTCCGACACGATAAGCAAAGTCTGTAAAACTGAATCTCAAAATTTTTGAACTACTTTTATATATTTAAATACCCTTCAGTTGTTTTCGACGATTCACGAACAATTATATGTAAATAGATACATATATACTATAACTTAAAAAGTTAACAATGTATTAATTGTTTGATACCGTACATTAAACTTATTGGTTTAAATATCTATTTGAATATATATGATAAGTTGAAATACTTATTATTAAAATTTATTTATAAATAACTTCTAATGTGTATTTAAAAACTGATTTATGTATATTAAAAAGATATATACATATATATAATTTCAAGTTATTTAGTAAACGATAGTAACATTCGTTTATTGATTCGATTGATATTCAGATAAGTTAACTAAAGCGTTTAAGATGATCCAGTATGCTACAGTATTTTCAAATTGCTACAGTACCCAAAATGCTACAGTGTTTTCGAAAATCACTACTTGCTACAGTGAAATTGAATTTGCTACAGTGAATTGCTACAGTAAAAAATGACTTTGCTACAGTAAGTTTGCTGCAGTAAACACTATTTTAAAATGTATTTTAACAAATAGTGAGACGATGATTTATAGAAGTAAATGACCAAAACACTCGAAAGTTTAAGATATACTTTGAGTGGTACAGTTTATGGATAATTTAAGGCTATATTTTGACAAAGGTACGTGTCACGAAACATAAAGTATTAGTTTTCTAAGCGTACGAAAATGCATTCGAGAAACCGGAACCAGGACATAAGTCGAGTGACAACGTACGACTTATCGGAACAAAAATTACAAGTCCACTATGCACGTGAATTTAATATAATATATAATTAATTATATAAATTAATTATATTATATTTATAATTAAATAATATGTCGACAAACAACGAGACAAAAATTTGTGAGCTGTAAATCCTTCCCATGCGATCGCATGGGAAATGTGCTTGAAGGCCATGCGATCGCATGGCAGTCTTTATCTGGCCACATCTATAAATTCGAGCGTTTTTCTGATTTCTGATGCACTCCAACTCTTATCTATCTCTCCCGTATTATATTTATATATTATTATTATTATTATTATTATTAAGATTAATATTATTATTAATCTTATTATTAATCTTATTATTATTATTATTATTATTATTATTATTATTATTATTATTATTATTATTATTATTATTATTATTATTATTATTATTATTATTATTATTATTATTATTAGTAATATTATTACATAAAATATTACGACGAGGTTATGGGCGTGTCACTTTCAAAACGGGTTTTCGAGCGGGATAGAGATAAGAAAACTATGGGTTATAGCTATGGACATTATGGATAATGTTCAAGGGTATTGTTCTCAAGTCAAACCTAGTGTTTATCAACTTGGTTGCGTCTACGTACTTTTCTGAAATATTGAATCACAATATTGATACGTTGAGATCTACTATTATTTGGTAATCCGAGTTTCGGTCACATTTTGGTGGACGACTTTATATGCTGCTAAGGTGAGTTTCATATGATCCCTTTTACTCAATATATTTTTGAGCTGAGAATACATGCGACTGTTTATAAATACTGAAAATACTAGATTTATATGCGTGAGTTTCATTTGCTCCCTTTTCAATTGCTTTTGCAATCTATATTTTTGGGCTGAGAATACATGCACTTTATTTTAAACGCAATGGATACAAGTACATACTAAATTCTACACTGAGTTTGAACCGAAAATCCCTTAGCTTTGGTAACTGTTAACTGCCAGTTATAAGAACTGGTGGGCGCGAGTAGTAGTATATGGATCCATAGGGCTTGATATCCCCGTCCGAGCTAGAGCGCTAGCCTTTTAACGAACGTATGCTATTTGAGAATCGTACACGTTGGTTTGCGTGTATTTTTAAGATGATTATACAAAGGGTACAAATTATATATACGTTAAGTTTAGCTACCAGGGTGCTCAATTTTGTAGAATATTTTGATAAACGTTTCTGGATGAAATAACTGAAATCTTGTGATCCACTTTTATATACAGATTATGCGAAACACTAAAACTATGAACTCACCAACCTTTGTGTTGACACTTGTTAGCATGTTTATTCTCAGGTTCCTAGAAGTCTTCCACTGTTTGCTTATATGTTAGACAAGCTATGTGCATGGAGTCTTACATGGCATATTTATCAAGGAAACGTTGCATTCACCAAATCATCACCATGTATCTTATTTTGACTGCATCGTCAATGAAAGTACTATTGTAAACTTATTTACGGTGATTTTCTATATGTAAAAAATCATCAGATGTCGAAAACCTTTAATTTAAATATTCATTTATGGTGTGCCTTTTCAAAAGAATGTAATGTTTACAAAACGTATCATATAGAGGTCAAATACCTCGCAATGAAATCCATATGGATTTGGAGCGATCGTCACAGTTGGTATCAGAGCGTTGGTTCTAGTGAACCAGGTCTTGCATGAGTGTATTTAACTGATAGTTGTTAGGATGTATCAGTAAGTCTGGACTTCGACCGTGTCTGCATGTCAAAAGTTTTGCTTATCATTTCTTGTCGAAAATTACCTGCTTATCATTCCTAGTCTAGATACATTTTACTGCATTGATTGCATAAATAGTGTATAGACAAAATTCATATCTTAGCGTATCTGTTACTATAAACTTTTCCTGACATCTTCCGAAAATTTCTCCGTGATTTATGGAATTTGGTATTATATATACATATGTAAATTATGTATTGAAGAATACCAAACTAAATTCAATAATCTAATTCATATCAAAAATCATCTCCCTAATTATACAAGATGGATCCCGTATCTAGTTCAAATTCCTTAAACTCTGACAGCTATTCCGATATGGATATTCACCTGAATTCCGAAGATAGTGTAACCGGAATGGATTAACCAATTAGCCATCATCTATTTTGGATGAATTGGGGATGGGTTCGTAGTCTACTTAATTATTGGAGACAAGAAGAAGGCGATCCCTTCCATCCACCACATTGCCCTCTTGGCGAAGAACCTGAAGCACTTACCGGCGAACCTGTTCGTAATACCATTTTTCTCTCTCATCTCCAGAATATCTCGTCATGATCATATACTCTCTCAAATCCTGGATCTTATTCATCCGCTCGTCCGAACCGCCAATCATCCCGGTGTAGTAGAAGAAGTCAACGAGCTTCGCGCTCGGGTAGTGGCTTTGGAGAATATGGTGCAAAGGTTACAAGCACCAGCAGAATCACCGGCATCAACAGTACCACCGACAACAACACCAACAGTACCATTACCACTACCAACAACATCCGCAGCGCAAGCCTCAACATCACAATATATACCTTGAACATCAACATCATACGCATCGTAGTTACCAAGAAATACCAGCAACAATAACCGATGAAGTATTAACTCATTTCCCCTGAAGAAATTTTATGTATATTTAATATATATGAATTTTGAAATCAAAATAAATCTTTTCGTACTAAGCTATTACGTGTGAATCTTAACTGGTAGGTACTACTCGGTTAGTTCATATTACTAATATGCAATGATGTACATCCTTCCTTAACAACTTAACCATTGTTAACTACAATCTCTGTTTCAAATTAATGAATTCAATTTCATAATAAACCAAGTGTATTATTCAATTACATAATTGATTTTACATTTTCATTTTCGATGTACTCGAAACTTTCAAAAAAAAACATCATCTGTGCCTTGTAAGGTTCACAAAAATTCCACGAGCACCAACATCCTTCACCGAGGAATATCAATAAGAATAAATAATGAAGTGTTGATTTCATTAGTAAAAAAAAACTCCGCAAAGATTATGTAATCTTTAATGTTTTAGAGATTAATCATTTCTAAGTCAAGCCGAAAATTAAATGAGCTTAATATGATATTAACTCATTAAATCTGTGTTTCATCTGAAGAAAATATACATACATATATTTTCATAAAGACGGTAATAAAAATTATTTTGTACAAAGTATTAATTGTAAAAATCTTTTACGGGTAGGTAGTACCCGGAAAATATTTAAGTTTGCAATTAATATGTTACAATGTACATTCTTCAACTTTGATTCAAAAATTATTAACAATACTCACAACGATATACAATCATTTTCATACAAATTCAATTACATATTCTGATATTGACGGATCAGAATCCAAGTCAAGATTTAATAAGTGACATCGTTCTTAGATCTCTACATCTTTTAAAGCTATACTTTGACTTCAAAACTATGCAAGATCCTTTATCATTGTTTTTGCCGAAAATAACCTTGCAATTCCTTTTCAAAGTATCCAGTATTATCAACCATTCAACCAGTCAACGACGACCTTTCAGACTTGTAATTTTGGCATATACGTTTTTGTTACTGGGGAACCTTTCATGTTGCACCACATTAACAGTAAAGGTACCAGCAAATTCATTAATCTGTGACGTAAAGTCTCTCAAAAAAAAAAACCCATTATAATTGTTCATTGAAACCCTATCATGTACTCATACACATCTTGTAACGGTAATTGCCATTACAACTACCGGGAATTAAAAATCAGTATTTTGAATCTCGCAGCATTTTCTACGACAACAGTTATATATAGATAACATCGATCTTCTAGACTTACAGATATCGAATGTGAAGTTTCTGAAAAATACCTTAAACTACGAACTAGTTCTCGAAATCTTGAAAAAATGCTGATGAAGCAGCAAAAACTGTAAACGACCTTAACAGTAAAAAGTTTGATGATAAAGGATAGTGTGCTGGCAAAGCTCAGAAAAAGAGAAAGTTTGGAACTGGAAAACGGATTGAGCAAAGTATGAAATAAGCTGTGGATAAATCACAAGGACGAAATCTGCCTTCAAAGAATCCAAATGATTCAGTATCTGCTGAAGCCATTAACGAATACCTTGCTTCCGAATCTAAACCCTTGCGAACAATATTCTTCATCATCCTCTGATATTACAAATTCTAAGATATCATCGTATCTTTCATTATAAATATCCTCCATATTTCTGGAGATAATTTCATAATCATTCGTATCGGAAATCAATTTTCTCCTTGCGATATCTGTGTTACATCATAAAAGAAACTATTTTAGTTTCTAAATTCTGAAACTTTCAAGTTTAAAATATGAATATTTTGGAAGTGGTGTTGGGAGCTGAAGCATGAGTTAGTATAATATAATGACACTTGATCAATGTGATTATATTACAGTAAGTCATGTTGAGTTTCTAATGGAACGTGACAAAGGTTCACAGATCACACCATCATCATGAACCATGTTACATAACTCTTTCATTCTATATAATCTCTAAAAATATCAAGAAAATATTTTCTTAATGATTCGGTTTTTTTCGAGGTATTCTGGTAATTTGACAAGTCAGATTGTGCTATTACCATTTCTTTCTTAGAACATTAGTTATGTTCATCTGAAACTTCATACCTACGAATTCTGGAACATTATTCGCTTGACTTAAAGTCGGGAAGAGAAAACGAAAGCATGAAGCTCCAAAATATAATGGAAAATATGAAGCCCGAAAACAACCCCGAAATTACAAACCGTGTATATCAATGCGTATAGAAATATAAAGACACGGGAGAATGAAAAACAATATAACCCCAAGGTAATAGTAGAAGAAAATAACCTCCTCTGGTGGCAGATGAAAAAGAAGAATGAATGATACGATAGCTAAGAAAATATCAAGAATCAGAACTGGATTAAGTATTTTCACAATCTATTAGGAAGTATGAAATAAGGAAGAAGATTATAGGAGTGGTGAAAATAAATGAAACGGAAGAGGTCAATTTATAGCAAAATATCAGACATAGCAATCGAGGCAGATTACACATTTAATCAAAGAAAATCCTAACTTCCGCAAATTCTGAAGAATCAAATCTTATTTAGATTATGAAGATTTTCTATTCCTTAAAATCCGGAAATCAATTGTTACTACATCAAGAGATAAGACGCATCTCTATTCTCCATTTCACTTGATTACGATAACTTCTCTCATACGCTTCGAGTAATTGGATTGTTGTATCTATATTATTCAACCGTGATAAAACTCTAGTTATCGACTCATATTCATCATGAAAACATTTTTATTGTTAGCCATGACGACCTCACTCAAATTTCGGGACAAATTTCTTTAACGGGTAGGTACTGTGATGACCCGGAAATTTCTGACCAAATTTCAACTTAATCTTTGTATGATTAACATTTCCGACATGATAAGCAAAGTCTGTAAAACTGAATCTCAAAATTTTTGAACTACTTTTATATATTTAAATACCCTTCGGTTGTTTTTCGACGATTCGCGAACAATTATATGTAAATAGATACATATATACTATAACTTGAAAAGTTAACAATGTATTAATTGTTTGATACCGTACATTAAACTTATTGGTTTAAATATCTATTTGAATATATATGATAAGTTGAAATACTTATTATTAAAATTTATTTATAAATAACTTCTAATGTGTATTTAAAAACTGATTTATGTATATTAAAAAGATATATACATATATATAATTTTAAGTTATTTAGTAAACGATAGTAACATTCGTTTATTGATTCGATTGATATTCAGATAAGTTAACTAAAGCGTTTAAGATGAACCAGTATGCTACAGTATTTTCAAATTGCTACAGTACCCAAAATGCTACAGTGTTTTCGAAAATCACTACTTGCTACAGTGAAATTGAATTTGCTACCGTGAATTACTACAGTAAAAAATGACTTTGCTACAGTAACTTTGCTACAGTAAACACTATTTTAAAATGTATTTTAACAAATAGCGAGACGATGATTTATAGAAGTAAATGACCAAAACACTCGAAAGTTTAAGATATACTTTGAGTGGTATAGTTTATGGATAATTTAAGGCTATATTTTGACAAAGGTACGTGTCACGAAACATAAAGTATTAGTTTTCTAAGCGTACGAAAATGCGTTCGAGAAACCGGAACCGGGACATAAGTCGAGTGACAACGTACGACTTATCGGAACAAAAATTACAAGTCCACTATGCACGTGAATTTAATATAATATATAATTAATTATATAAATTAATTATATTATATTTATAATTAAATAATATGTCGACAAACAACGAGACAAAAATTTGTGAGCTGTAAATCCTTCCCATGCAATCGCATGGGAAATGTGCTTGAAGGCCATGCGATCGCATGGCAGTCTGTATCTGGCCACATCTATAAATTCGAGCATTTTTTTGATTTCTGATGCACTCCATGTAACGACCCTGGAATTTACAACGTTATTTATTAATAATTATTATTATTAATACGCTTGATTAAACGAATGTATGTTATTACATTTACATGTTGCTTTGATTGCCCGTACTTGAACTTTAAATGCCCGAAACGTCTTTGTGACACCCGGAACTTGCACGAATAATATTTTAAGATATTATTTACATCCATGATTAATTTTATTAATCATTTTAATTAACTAAGATGGTTAGTTAATTACTTGGGCTTAAGTTGGACTTATTTGGATTATTTGCAACTTGGGCTTTAATTAGTGTAATGGACTCTTGAATAAGACTCACAAGCCCACCCTACTTCTTTTAATGGACATTAAGCCCACTCTTGCATACTTGTAAGTATTACTTTCATAAGTAACTAGTTAGTTTGTGCATTTGGAATCAAATTACTTGTTATCCCCATGTACACCACCCTTTTACCCAACTTTTGCAAGCTTTTCATTCAAATAACCATTAAACTTAACCTTCCCCCCCTCCCTTTCAGCTGAATGCCGAATCCATATAGACCATATAGTGGTGATTTGATTTTCTTTTTACATTACATACTCACTTGAAGTCTTCTCTCAAAACACACACTCTTTACTTACAATTATCTTTCTCTTTTCTCTCTCATTTTTCTCTAAAGATTGTAAGTATTATGAACAACTTTTCTTCTCTTTTCTTTGTCCCAAAACTGAATTTAAACATCACATAATCATCATCATCAATTGTTGTTTGTTTACTTGTTCTTACTTAATGTTTGAATACATGAAGTTACTAGTTATATGTTACTTACTTTCTAACTTTCAAGAACAAACTTACTAGTTTGATTTCTTCACCTTTATCTTGTTATAACAAGAACATTCAAGAACATAATCTCCCTAGTTATGTTCTACATATTTTGTTTCAAAGAATTAAAGTTCATAGTTGTATAAACTCTTTACTTGTAGTTCTTGAAGTAACTTTGAAGTTACTTCACTTAAAGATCAACTTGGTTGAATCTTTAAAAGTAAGAGCAACTATGAATCATCTTCTTGTTTAGTTAGCTTTCTACTTTATTTATTTCAAAGATTTAAAGTTTATAATCTTTAATTTTTGTTACTTGTGTTCTTGTTTGTTGTATGTTACTAGAATACCACCTTCATGGTTGGTTTAGGCTTATCATTCATTTTCTTTATTTCTTATTGTTAGTTGCTTACTACACATTTGAACAAGGACATGAAACCAACAAGAGCTTACACTTTGGTGCAAGTATCATGGATCCAACACTTGGTTGTGATCTTTCTTAGTGTTCATGAACTTGTTCATAAACTTACATGGAACCTTGGTTCATCAAACACTTACAACACTTGCACTTGAGTTATGATGGACAAACCTTGGTCAAAATGATGTTAACACATCAACGAGTTGTACACTTGAAGCTATACGCATCAAGGATGAGAACCGTGATGAACATCAAACGCCAAGATCACCGGAACCCTTGAAAACCCACTGCATTCTGTCTAAAGGTTTCTGACCTACTGCTTCTGGAACAGACCATAGACCTGGGCTGTTCTAACCTTGATTTTTAGAAAGAACTTTTCGAGTAGATAACTTTTCATATAGGACTCGTCTTAATCCGAGTTACGGTTTAGGATTTATGGCCCTCCGATCGTTACCATGTTCTTTAACGTTGTGCAGAAATTTCTGACCTACTCGCACTTAGACCGTCGCCACGGTCAAACCAAGACGAGTTTGCTTCTGTAAATTTTACCACACTTAAGGGACTCATAGACGGAGCCATGACCACTGGTCTCACCTTAATTCAGTAAGGGTAGAGGCCGTGGTGACTGACCGAAGTCAGCCTTTGTTTTAAACGACTTTCATAAACGAGTCTTACTTGTTACCTTTTGTTTAATGATGATTGATGATGACCCTTATGACCTTAATTACGTACTTGTAAACCTTTTGAGACGACTTATTGACTTAGTGCTATTTGACTTAGGTTGAGGACGTTTGGACCGTTACTTGCACACCACTTTCCGACTACTACCTTACCATTACTACTAATCATTGTGAGTTATAGCATTCCCTTTTTACTTTAACTTATTTTGGGAACTGAGAATACATGCGGATTTTATGTTTTACATACTAGGCACGAGTACTTAAACTTATATATGTGTGGGTTATATAACGGCAGAAACATTCCCTTTAGCTCGGTAACGTTTAATCATTGGTTTTTGAACCGTGAACGCGAATCTTAGATATGGATCCATAGGGTTTGACATCCCCACTCGGGCTAGTAGCGCTAGCATTTAACGAGTGTTTAATACTTCGAGGTTATACGCACTTGCCAAGTGCACTTTAAGGGGGTACATTAAACGTTAAGTTAGTTACCGGGTGCCCACGGTTAAGCATATACTTTTACATACTTTTGAAACGCTCGTTGTAGCACTGAAATCTCGTGGCCTACTTACATTACTGTTATACTTAAACTATAGCTCACCAACCTTTGTGTTGACCTTTTTAAGCATGTATTTTCTCAGGTGCTTGAAGTCGCTTCCGCTATCTTACTAGTCGTGCTGTAGAACCCGCTGCCTAGAGTTGTTATCGCATGACTACTTATGTTGCATTCAAACTTTTTACTTATGAACTTATGTTATGTAACGACCATTATGGTCACGTACACTTATTTAATGCTTCTACTTAGTGAAGCATACTTTTGATTTGTAAAACAATTGACGTATGTTATGACGTCACTTTTATTTATGAATGTAAACTCTGTTTTGAAAACGCATATAGTACTTAACCTTGTAATGATCCTGTTGTTGATGGTCCGTACATAATGATTTAGTACGGGGCGTCACATTTGGTATCAGAGCGTTGGTTGTAGGGAATTAGGATGCATTAGTGAGTCTAAGACCGACCCGAGTAGGATTCACTAATAGGGCTAATCTACAACTTGTTAGTTTACTTGTTCCCGCTGAACTTATTGCATGCTGCTGCTTACTGTTACTGCTATATGCCGTATGCTACTACGTGATTTCACTACTGCATGCTATTACTTGCTTTCGATTGCATGCTAGTTTCGTACGATTACTGATATTGCCATGCTACTTATTGTTATACATGAATTAAACTGTTGGCCTATTATTTGCTTGCTTTATGACATACTGACATGGAAAATTTATTTTTCCTTGTTCAGATGTCGGACGTTCCACCTACTGACATCCCGAGCGGCTCAGGCCCCGTTGTTCCACCCACTGCTGCACCTGTTGCTGCTGCTGCTGCCGACATTCCGGCCCCGACACCCACTGGCGACCCCGGCGCCTCTAGTTCTGGAGCTAGCTCTAGTGTGCCTATTCCGGCGTCTTCTTCCAGACCCCTGAGGCAACTGGCTCGCATTGGTGGCATGGAGATCCCCGCGGAGTTCGGGGAAGGTCCCTTCCGTAACCACTGGCGCACACCTTGCCGACGCACTGCCGACGGCCGCTTAGCCGTGATCACGCCAGGCCGACACCGACAGATGTTGGCCGCTTTCGGATATGTTGAGCCACCCGCGCCACCGCCGCATGATTCAGACGACGGTTCTTCCACCGATGCTTCTTCAGACGACACCTCATCTGACGAATCCAGTGATGAGGAGGATCCCGCTGACCGACCGATTCAGGCACCTTCTACCCCGCCGAAGAAGCGGTATCGCTTCGCTGGCATAATTCCTGGTCGTACTGTCACTGACGCTTATGGTCGGCGTCGTAGGATCACTGCTCGTAAACGGCTAGTGCCGTACCCCGCTGACCCACTGATATTACCGTCTCCACCCAGAGCCGGACCATCCACTTCAGCACCACCGGCTCCACCTGCACCGCCAGCACCACCTGCCCCATCACCTTCCTCTAATGAGGAAATGAGGCGGGAGATTGAGATTCTCCAAACTCGAGTTACTGAGCTCGAGGAGCAGTTGACTCATGTTTTGGACATCTTGTACCCACCATCGCCGTAGGACTTTGTACTAGATTCTGTATTGTAATCTCTTTTATAATTTCATATTTTACTTATGTAATGTACGAACTTATTGTAATGTATGAACTTATTATCATTAATGAATGGAATTTGTGTTGCTTACTTCTTGCGCAAGTGTTCTATTTACGTTATCATCTCATGGTTTTGTGATACTTATATCTGCTTGCGTTATTTAATCAACATGTGTTGTGCTGTTTTCATGTTGGTTGTTATATAATGTACTATTATTATTTGCATAATGGATTTTGACTTGAGTCAAAATGTTTGTATAGAACATCATGGCCAATGGAAGAACCACACCTACCGCCGCCCAGATTGAGGACATGATTAACGAACGTGTCGCTGCTGCACTAGCTGAAAGACAACCCCAAGTTCCACCACCACCGCCTGTCAATCCACCTGTCGTCCGAGATGGGTGTACTTACAAGGAATTCCAAAACTGCAAGCCACACTACTTCAGTGGCACTGAGGGACCCGTCGGTCTCACCAGATGGTTCGAAAAGTTGGAATCGGTATTCAGGGTTAGCAATTGTTCTGAGGCTAACAAAACGAAATTTGCATCTTGCACGCTGTCTGATGGCGCGCTCACATGGTGGAATACCATGGCCCAAGCGAAAGGAATTGATGAGGCGTATGCTACGCCTTGGGAAGAATTTAAATGTGCTATGATCGAGGAATACTGTCCGAGAACCGAGATTCAAAAGATGGAAATCGAATTTATGCAATTGAAAACCGTAGGGAACGACCTTAACAGCTACAACCGTAGGTTTTTGGAATTGGCTCTTATGTGTCCAACCATGGTCACCCCCGAATTTAAGCGTTTGGAGAAATACTTCTCGGGACTTCCTAAGTCCATCAAGGGTAATGTTACCTCATCCAAGCCACCAAGTGTTCCCGAAGCAATGCGCATGGCGCATACTCTCTTGAATCAAATCATCCTGGACGAGCCGGAGAAGGCTAAGTTGGAAACTGTTAGTGGTGAAAAGAGGAAATGGGACAACAACCACAACAACAACAGGGGTAGGAGCTATGATCAAAACCCGGCAAAACGACATGAAGGGTTCAGGCAAAACAACAACATGCACAACAACAACACCAACCCCAACAACAACAACCGCACCAATCCGAACTACAAAGGAACCTTACCACAATGCAATAGGTGCTACAAGCACCACACTGGGTATTGCAATGTTATCTGTGAGAAGTGCCAACGATCTGGACATGTTGGCAAGGATTGCAAGGTTACCACGTTGAATGTGAAGCCAAACCACAACAACAATGGGCCTAAGAAGTGTTATGAATGTGGAAAGACGGGCCATTTCAGAAACGAGTGTCCTAACAAGCGTAAGGATGGCGGACCACCGCGTGCTAGAGCCTTCAATGTTAATGCAAGGGACGCTCGCGACAACCCCGACTTGGTGACAGGTATATTCAAGATCAACAATCTTTTAGCTTCTGTCCTATTTGAT
Source organism: Rutidosis leptorrhynchoides (assembly GCF_046630445.1). NCBI lineage: Eukaryota > Viridiplantae > Streptophyta > Magnoliopsida > Asterales > Asteraceae > Rutidosis > Rutidosis leptorrhynchoides. The sequence goes on along the minus strand of NC_092338.1, from coordinate 274,528,673 downwards.
ACTGGTGCCGATAGAAGCTATGTGTGTAGACATTTTTGTGATAAGTTAGATTGGTCGTTAGTTCCCTTAAAGGAAAGTATGCTTGTCGAGGTAGCCAATGGAAAACTTGAAAAGGTTGACCATATTAGTCGTGGAGCTATTATCAACATAGCTGGTGCAGATTTCGAAATTGATTTGATACCTATCAAACTGGGAAGTTTTGACGCGATCGTCGGTATGGATTGGTTGAGCAAGATAAAGGCCGATGTTATCTGTGGAGATAAAGCACTTCGCATACCACAAGGAGATGGCGAACCACTGGTTATCTATGGAGAGAGATGTACCTCGAAGTTGAACCTCATTAGTTGCGTGAAAGCGCAAAAGATTATGAAGAAGGGACGCTTTGCTGTCCTAGCACATGTGAAAGCGGTAGAAACTGAGGTGAAGAACGTGAACGATGTGCGTATTGTGAACGAGTTTTCCGATGTCTTTCCCGAAGAACTGCCTGGATTACCGCCACCGAGGGCAGTAGAGTTTCAGATTGACTTAGTGCCAGGAGCTGCACCTGTAGCTCGTGCACCTTATAGACTCGCACCTTCCGAGATGCAAGAATTACAGAGTCAACTACAAGAGCTGTTAGATCGAGGGTTTATCCAACCAAGTTTCTCGCCTTGGGGCGCACCTGTTCTGTTTGTGAAGAAGAAGGATGGATCCTTTCGTATGTGTATCGACTACCGTGAGCTCAACAAATTGACAATCAAGAATCGGTATCCTCTTCCACGAATTGATGATCTTTTTGATCAACTACAAGGATCGAGCGTTTATTCAAAGATCGATTTGCGATCCGGATATCACCAGCTGAGGGTGAAGGAAAGTGACGTGATGAAAACTGCATTCAGGACCCGTTATGGTCATTATGAGTTCCTCGTGATGCCATTTGGTTTGACAAATGCACCTGCCGTGTTCATGGATCTCATGAATCGTGTCTGCAAGCCTTACTTGGATAAGTTTGTTATCGTCTTCATAGATGATATCCTCATCTACTCTAAGAGCGAAGAAGAACATGAGCAACACCTTCGGCTAGTGCTTGAACTCTTAAGACAAGAGCAACTTTATGCCAAATTCTCCAAGTGCGAATTTTGGTTGAAGGAAGTACAGTTTTTGGGTCATGTTGTGAGTGACCAGGGTATCAAAGTTGATCCCGCCAAGATTGAAGCCATCAGCAAGTGGGAGACCCCCACTACTCCAACGCATATTCGCCAATTTCTAGGTCTCGCCGGTTATTATCGAAGGTTTATCGAAGGATTTTCTCTGATTGCGCGTCCTTTGACCGCACTGACTCACAAGGGCAAGAAGTTCATTTGGGAACCCACACACGAATCAGCATTCCAAACTTTGAAGAAGAAGTTAACCTCCGCACCTATCCTATCACTTCCTGAAGGCAGTGACGACTTTGTTGTTTATTGCGATGCATCGAAGAGTGGTTTTGGTTGTGTACTGATGCAACGATCAAAGGTTATTGCCTATGCCTCCCGCCAATTGAAGATTCACGAGCGGAACTACACTACACATGATCTTGAACTTGGAGCCGTTGTCTTTGCACTCAAATTGTGGAGACATTATTTGTATGGAACTAAGAGCACTATCTTCACCGATCACAAGAGTCTCCAGCACATCTTCGATCAGAAGCAATTGAATATGAGGCAGCGTCGATGGATCGAGACGCTCAACGACTACGATTGTGAACTCCGTTATCACCCTGGCAAGGCCAATGTTGTAGCTGACGCTTTAAGCCGAAAGGAGAGGACGGCACCTCTCCGTGTTAGGGCTCTGAACATCACCATCCATTCGAACCTCAACAGCCAGATCAGAGTAGCCCAAGTTGAGGCTCTCAAGGAGGAGAACATATCTCACGAGCATTTGAACATACTTGTCTCTCGATTCGAGGTTAGAGAGTCTGGACTCCGATGTTATGCCGGAAGAATTTGGGTACCTTACTATGGAGATCTACGAAGCCTGATACTTGATGAAGCACACAAATCGAGATATTCGATTCACCCCGGTGCAGGTAAGATGTACCACGACCTTAAAGAACAGTATTGGTGGCCGAATCTTAAGAAGGACGTTGCGACTTATGTTGGTAAGTGTTTGACTTGCTCGAAGGTTAAAGCCGAACATCAGAGACCTTCTGGGTTACTTCAACAGCCGGAAATCCCACAATGGAAGTGGGAAAGGATCACAATGGATTTCATTACTAAGCTGCCGAAGACGGTGGGCGGATGCGATACTATTTGGGTTATTGTTGACCGCCTCACCAAATCTGCACACTTCCTAGCGATGAAGGAAACTGATACAATGGAAAGACTTGCTCAGCTGTACATCAAAGAGGTTGTATCTCGTCATGGTGTACCTTTATCAATCATCTCCGATCGCGATCCCCGTTTTGCTTCCAGATTTTGGCGTTCTTTGCAAGAAGCCATGGGAACTCGTCTTGACATGAGTACTGCTTATCATCCTCAGACTGACGGGCAAAGTGAACGAACGATTCAGACCTTGGAGGACATGCTGCGTGCATGTGTCATTGATTTTGGAAAGGCCTGGGAAAGGCATTTGCCACTCGCCGAATTCTCGTACAATAACAGTTATCACTCAAGCATTAATGCTGCACCTTTTGAAGCATTGTATGGTCGTAAGTGCCGATCTCCTATTTGTTGGGCCGAAGTAGGTGAAGTGCAACTCACCGGGCCCGAGATAGTCCATGAAACCTCGGAAAAGATTGCTCAGATTCAAAACAGACTTAAGACTGCCCGTGATCGCAAAAAGAGCTATGCCGATCTTAAACGGAAAGACTTTGAATTTAATGTTGGTGATCGTGTAATGTTGAAGGTTGCACCTTGGAAGGGTGTGATCCGTTTTGGAAAACGTGGAAAGTTGAACCCACGATTCATTGGTCCTTTCGAGATCTTGGAACGTGTTGGACCAGTTGCATACCGTTTGGATCTACCAGCACAATTGAGCTCAGTTCATCCTACCTTCCATGTGTCAAACTTGAAGAAGTGTCTTGCTGCACCCGAACTCATCATACCTTTGGAAGAACTTACTATTGATGACAAACTCCACTTTGTGGAGGAACCTGTTGAGATTATGGATCGTGAGATCAAAACTTTGAAACGCAACAAGATTCCGATTGTACGAGTACGATGGAATGCCAAACGAGGACCTGAGTTTACTTGGGAACGAGAGGATCAAATGATGCGAAAGTATCCTCATCTTTTCCCGACTCCTCCATCTACTTCAGCTTAAAATTTCGGGATGAAATTTTCTTTAACAGGTGGGTAATGTAACGACCCTGGAATTTACAACGTTATTTATTAATAATTATTATTATTAATACGCTTGATTAAACGAATGTATGTTATTACATTTACATGTTGCTTTGATTGCCCGTACTTGAACTTTAAATGCCCGAAACGTCTTTGTGACACCCGGAACTTGCACGAATAATATTTTAAGATATTATTTACATCCATGATTAATTTTATTAATCATTTTAATTAACTAAGATGGTTAGTTAATTACTTGGGCTTAAGTTGGACTTATTTGGATTATTTGCAACTTGGGCTTTAATTAGTGTAATGGACTCTTGAATAAGACTCACAAGCCCACCCTACTTCTTTTAATGGACATTAAGCCCACTCTTGCATACTTGTAAGTATTACTTTCATAAGTAACTAGTTAGTTTGTGCATTTGGAATCAAATTACTTGTTATCCCCATGTACACCACCCTTTTACCCAACTTTTGCAAGCTTTTCATTCAAATAACCATTAAACTTAACCTTCCCCCCCTCCCTTTCAGCTGAATGCCGAATCCATATAGACCATATAGTGGTGATTTGATTTTCTTTTTACATTACATACTCACTTGAAGTCTTCTCTCAAAACACACACTCTTTACTTACAATTATCTTTCTCTTTTCTCTCTCATTTTTCTCTAAAGATTGTAAGTATTATGAACAACTTTTCTTCTCTTTTCTTTGTCCCAAAACTGAATTTAAACATCACATAATCATCATCATCAATTGTTGTTTGTTTACTTGTTCTTACTTAATGTTTGAATACATGAAGTTACTAGTTATATGTTACTTACTTTCTAACTTTCAAGAACAAACTTACTAGTTTGATTTCTTCACCTTTATCTTGTTATAACAAGAACATTCAAGAACATAATCTCCCTAGTTATGTTCTACATATTTTGTTTCAAAGAATTAAAGTTCATAGTTGTATAAACTCTTTACTTGTAGTTCTTGAAGTAACTTTGAAGTTACTTCACTTAAAGATCAACTTGGTTGAATCTTTAAAAGTAAGAGCAACTATGAATCATCTTCTTGTTTAGTTAGCTTTCTACTTTATTTATTTCAAAGATTTAAAGTTTATAATCTTTAATTTTTGTTACTTGTGTTCTTGTTTGTTGTATGTTACTAGAATACCACCTTCATGGTTGGTTTAGGCTTATCATTCATTTTCTTTATTTCTTATTGTTAGTTGCTTACTACACATTTGAACAAGGACATGAAACCAACAAGAGCTTACACTTTGGTGCAAGTATCATGGATCCAACACTTGGTTGTGATCTTTCTTAGTGTTCATGAACTTGTTCATAAACTTACATGGAACCTTGGTTCATCAAACACTTACAACACTTGCACTTGAGTTATGATGGACAAACCTTGGTCAAAATGATGTTAACACATCAACGAGTTGTACACTTGAAGCTATACGCATCAAGGATGAGAACCGTGATGAACATCAAACGCCAAGATCACCGGAACCCTTGAAAACCCACTGCATTCTGTCTAAAGGTTTCTGACCTACTGCTTCTGGAACAGACCAGTAGACCTGGGCTGTTCTAACCTTGATTTTTAGAAAGAACTTTTCGAGTAGATAACTTTTCATATAGGACTCGTCTTAATCCGAGTTACGGTTTAGGATTTATGGCCCTCCGATCGTTACCATGTTCTTTAACGTTGTGCAGAAATTTCTGACCTACTCGCACTTAGACCGTCGCCACGGTCAAACCAAGACGAGTTTGCTTCTGTAAATTTTACCACACTTAAGGGACTCATAGACGGAGCCATGACCACTGGTCTCACCTTAATTCAGTAAGGGTAGAGGCCGTGGTGACTGACCGAAGTCAGCCTTTGTTTTAAACGACTTTCATAAACGAGTCTTACTTGTTACCTTTTGTTTAATGATGATTGATGATGACCCTTATGACCTTAATTACGTACTTGTAAACCTTTTGAGATGACTTATTGACTTAGTGCTATTTGACTTAGGTTGAGGACGTTTGGACCGTTACTTGCACACCACTTTCCGACTACTACCTTACCATTACTACTAATCATTGTGAGTTATAGCATTCCCTTTTTACTTTAACTTATTTTGGGAACTGAGAATACATGCGGATTTTATGTTTTACATACTAGGCACGAGTACTTAAACTTATATATGTGTGGGTTATATAACGGCAGAAACATTCCCTTTAGCTCGGTAACGTTTAATCATTGGTTTTTGAACCGTGAACGCGAATCTTAGATATGGATCCATAGGGTTTGACATCCCCACTCGGGCTAGTAGCGCTAGCATTTAACGAGTGTTTAATACTTCGAGGTTATACGCACTTGCCAAGTGCACTTTAAGGGGGTACATTAAACGTTAAGTTAGTTACCGGGTGCCCACGGTTAAGCATATACTTTTACATACTTTTGAAACGCTCGTTGTAGCACTGAAATCTCGTGGCCTACTTACATTACTGTTATACTTAAACTATAGCTCACCAACCTTTGTGTTGACCTTTTTAAGCATGTATTTTCTCAGGTGCTTGAAGTCGCTTCCGCTATCTTACTAGTCGTGCTGTAGAACCCGCTGCCTAGAGTTGTTATCGCATGACTACTTATGTTGCATTCAAACTTTTTACTTATGAACTTATGTTATGTAACGACCATTATGGTCACGTACACTTATTTAATGCTTCTACTTAGTGAAGCATACTTTTGATTTGTAAAACAATTGACGTATGTTATGACGTCACTTTTATTTATGAATGTAAACTCTGTTTTGAAAACGCATATAGTACTTAACCTTGTAATGATCCTGTTGTTGATGGTCCGTACATAATGATTTAGTACGGGGCGTCACACTCCAACTCTTATCTATCTCTCTCGTATTATATTTATATATTATTATTATTATTATTATTAAGATTAATATTATTATTAATCTTATTATTATTATTATTATTATTATTATTATTATTATTATTATTATTATTATTATTATTATTATTATTATTATTATTATTATTATTATTATTATTATTATTATTATTAGTAATATTATTACATAAAATATTACGACGAGGTTATGGGCGTGTCACTTTCAAAACGGGTTTTCGAGTGGGATAGAGATAAGAAAACTATGGGTTATAGCTATGGACATTATGGATAATGTTCAAGGGTATTGTTCTCAAGTCAAACCTAGTGTTTATCAACTTCGTTGCGTCTACGTACTTTTCTGAAATATTGAATCACAATATTGATACGTTGAGATGTACGATTATTTGGTAATCCGAGTTTCGGTCACATTTTGGTGGACGACTTTATATGATGCTAAGCTGAGTTTCATATGATCCCTTTTACTCAATATATTTTTGGGCTGAGAATACATGCGACTGTTTATAAATACTGAAAATACTAGATTTATATGCGTGAGTTTCATTTGCTCCCTTTTCAATTGCTTTTGCAATCTATATTTTTGGGCTGAGAATACATGCACTTTATTTTAAACGCAATGGATACAAGTACATACTAAATTCTACACTGAGTTTGAACCGAAAATCCCTTAGCTTTGGTAACTGTTAACTGCTAGTTATAAGAACTGGTGGGCGCGAGTAGTAGTATATGGATCCATAGGGCTTGATATCCCCGTCCGAGCTAGAGCGCTAGCCTTTTAACGGACGTATGCTATTTGAGAAGCGTACACGTTGGTTTGCGTGTATTATTAAGATGATTATACAAAGGGTACAAATTATATATACGTTAAGTTTAGCTACCAGGGTGCTCAATTTTGTAGAATATTTTGATAAACGTTTCTGGATGAAATAACTGAAATCTTGTGATCCACTTTTATATACAGATTATGCGAAACACTAAAACTATGAACTCACCAACCTTTGTGTTGACACTTGTTAGCATGTTTATTCTCAGGTTCCTAGAAGTCTTCCGCTGTTTGCTTATATGTTAGACAAGCTATGTGCATGGAGTCTTACATGGCATATTTATCAAGGAAACGTTGCATTCACCAAATCATCACCATGTATCTTATTTTGACTGCATCGTCAATGGAAGTACTATTGTAAACTTATTTACGGTGATTTTCTATATGTAAAAAATCATCAGATGTCGAAAATCTTTGATTTAAATATTTATTTATGGTGTGCCTTTTCAAAAGAATGCAATGTTTACAAAACGTATCATATTGAGGTCAAATACCTCGCAATGAAATCGATGAATGACGTGTTCGTCCATATAGATTTGGAGCGATCGTCACAGACTTGGAGGCACTACTTATATGGGGTCAAAAGTATTATATATACCGACCACAAAAGTCTTCAACACATATTTAATCAGAAACAACTGAACATGAGGCAGCGCAGATGGATTGAATTGTTGAATGATTATGACTTTGAGATTCGTTATCACCCAGAGAAGGCAAATGTGGTAGCCGACGCCTTGAGCAGAAAGGACAGAGAACCCATTCGAGTAAAAGCTATGAATATAATGATTCACACTAACCTTACTACTCAAATAAAGGAGGCGCAACAAGGAGTTTTAAAAGAGGGAAATTTAAAGGATGAAATACCCAAAGGATCGGAGAAGCATCTTAATATTCGAGAAGACAGAACCCGGTATAGGGCTGAAAGAATTTGGGTACCAAAATTTGGAGATATAAGAGAAATGGTACTTAGAGAAGCTCATAAAACCAGATACTCAATACATCCTGGAATGGGGAAGATGTACAAGGATCTCAAGAAACATTTTTTGTGGCCAGGTATGAAAGCCGATGTTGCTAAATACGTAGGGAAATGTTTGACGTGTTCTAAGGTCAAAGCGGAGCATCAGAAATCATCAGGTCTACTTCAACAACCCGAAATCCCGGAATGGAAATGGAAAAATATTACCATAGATTTCATCACTAAATTGCCAAGGACTGCAAGTGGTTTTGATACTATTTGGGTAATAGTTGATCGTCTCACCAAATTAGCACGCTTCCTGCCAATAAGAGAAGATGACAAGATGGAGAAGTTAGCACGACTGTATTTGAAGGAAGTCGTCTCCAGACATGGAATACCAATCTCTATTATCTCTGATAGGGATGGCAGATTTATTTCAAGATTCTGGAAGATATTACAGCAAGCATTAGGAACTCGTATAGACATGAGTAATGCTTATCATCCACAAACTGATGGGCAGAGCGAAAGGACGATACAAACGCTTGAAGACATGCTACGAGCATGTGTTATTGATTTTGGAAACAGTTGTGATCGACATCTACCGTTAGCAGAATTTTCCTACAACAACAGCTACCATTCAAGCATTGAGATGGCGTCGTTTGAAGCACTTTATGGTAGAAAGTACAGGTCTCCAATTTGTTGGAGTGAATTGGGGGATAGACAGATTATGGGTCTGGAGATAATACAAGAAACTACCGAGAAGATCATCCAAATTCAACAACGGTTGAAAACCGCCCAAAGTCGACAAAAGAGCTACGCCGACATTAAAAAAAAAGATCTAGAATTTGAAATTGGAGAGATGGTCATGCTTAAGGTTGCACCTTGGAAAGGCTTTGTTCAATTTGGTAAACGAGGGAAATTAAATCCAAGGTATATTGGACCATTCAAGATTATTGATCGTGTCGGACCAGTAGCTTACCGACTTGAGTTACCTCAACAACTCGCGGCTGTACACAACACTTTCCACGTCTCGAATTTGAAGAAATGTTTTGCTAAAGAAAATCTCACTATTCCGTTAGACGAAATCCAAATCAACGAAAAACTTCAATTCATCGAAGAACCCGTCGAAATAATGGATCGTGAGGTTAAAAGACTTAAACAAAACAAGGTACCAATTGTTTAGGTTCGATGGAATGCTCGTAGAGGACCCGAGTTCACCTGGGAATGAGAAGATCAGATGAAGAAGAAATACCCGCACTTATTTCCAGAAGATACGTCAACACCTCCAACTGCTTAAAATTTCGGGACGAAATTTATTTAACGGGTAGGTACTGTAGTGACCCGAACTTTTTCATGTTTATATATATTAAATGAAATTGATATTTACATGATTAAGTGTTTCCAACATGTTAAGCAATCAAACTTGTTAAGACTTGATTAATTGAAATAGGTTTCATATAGACAATTGATCACCCAAGTTGACCGGTGATTCACGAACGTTAAAACTTGTAAAAACTATATGATAACATATATATGATTATATATATAGTTAACATGATATTATGATAAGTAAGTATCTCATTAGGTATTTTAACAATGAGTTATATACATAAAATTGTGTTTATTGAATTAAGAAACTCGAAACGATATATATAACAATTATCGTTATAACAACGTCTTACTAATTACATATGAATCATATTAAGATATTGTTACACTATGTTTAATCATGATAAATGATAAGTAAACATGTCATTATGTATATTAACAATGAACTACATATGTAAAACAAGACTACTAACTTAAGAATTTCGAAACGAGACATATATGTAACGATTATCGTTGTAACAACATTTAACTGTATATATATATCATAATATCATGATAATGTAATAATTTAACATCTCTTTAGATATAATAAATAATGGGTTAATAACATTTAACAAGATCGTTAACCTAAAGGTTTCAAATCAACATTTACATGTAACGACTAACGATGACTTAACGACTCAGTTAAAATATATATACATGTAGTGTTTTAATATGTATTCATACACTTTTGAAAGACTTCAAGACACTTATCAAAATACTTCTACTTAACAAAAATGCTTACAATTACATCCTCGTTCAGTTTCATCAACAATTCTACTCGTATGCACTCGTATTCGTACTCGTACAATACACAGCTTTTAGATGTATGTACTATTGGAATATACACTCCAATGATCAGCTCTTAGAAGCTCATGTGAGTCACCTAACACATGTGGGAACCATCATTTGGCAACTAGCATGAAATATCTCATAAAATTACAAAAATATTAGTAATTATTCATGACTTATTTACATGTAAACAAAATTTCACATCCTTTATATCTAATCCATATATCAACGACCAAAAACACCTACAAACACTTTCATTCTTCAATTTTCTTCATCTAATTGATCTCTCTCAAGTTCTATCTTCAAGTTCTAAGTGTTCTTCATAAATTCTATAAGTTCTAGTTTCATAAAATCAAGAATACTTCCAAGTTTGCTAGCTTACTTCCAATCTTGTAAAGTGATCATCCAACCTCAAGAAATCTTTCTTATTTACAGTAAGATATCTTTCTAATACAAGGTAATACTCATATTCAAACTTTGATTCAATTTCTATAACTATAACAATCTTATTTCGAGTAAAAATCTTACTTGAACTTGTTTTCGTGTCATGATTCTGCTTCAAGAACTTTCAAGCCATCCAAGGATCATTTGAAGCTAGATCTATTTTTCTCATTTCCAGTAGGTTTATCCACAAAACCTGAGGTAGTAATGATGTTCACAACATCATTTGATTCATATATATAAAACTACCTTATTCGAAGGTTTAAACTTGAAATCACTAGAACATAGTTTAGTTAATTCTAAACTTGTTCGCAAACAAAAGTTAATCCTTCTAACTTGACTTTTAAAATCAAATAAACACATGTTCTATATCTATATGATATGCTAACTTAATGATTTAAAACCTGGAAACACGAAAAACACCGTAAAACCGGACATACGCCGTCGTAGTAACACCGCGGGCTGTTTTGGGTTTGATAATTAAAAACTATGATAAAATTTGATTTAAAATTTGTTCTTCTGAGAAAATGATTTTTCTTATGAACATGAACCTATATCCAAAAATCATGGTTAAACTCAAAGTGGAAGTATGGTTTTCAAAATGGTCATCAAGACGTCGTTCTTTCGACTGAAATAACTACCTTTTACAAAAACGACTTGTAACTTATATTTTTGACTATAAACCTATACTCTTTTTTATTTAGATTCATAAAATAGAGTTCAATATGAAACCATAGCAATTTGATTCACTCAAAACGGATTTAAAACGAAGAAGTTATGGGTAAAATAAGATTGGATATTTTTGATTGTTGTAGCTACGGAAAATATTGTAACAATTCTATACAAATCATATCCTAGCTAACTTATATTGTATTATACATGTATTCTAATATATTATGTAATCTTGGGATACCATAGACACGTATACAAATGTTTTGACATATCATATCGACCCATCTATATATATTATTTGGAACAACCATAGACACTCTGTATGCAGTAATGTTGGAGTTAGCTATATAGGGTTGAGGTTGATTCCAAAAATATATATACTTTGAGTTGTGATCTAGCCTGAGACGTGTATACACTGGGTCGTGGATTGATTCAAGATAATATATATCAATTTATTTCTGTACATTTAACTATGGACAACTAGTTGTAGGTTACTAACGAGGACAGCTGACTTAATAAACTTAAAACATCAAAATGTATTAAAAGTGTTGTAAATATATTTTGAACATACTTTGATATATATGTACATATTTGTTATAGATTCGTGAATCGACCAGTGGCCAAGTCTTACTTCCCGACGAAGTAAAAATCTGTGAAAGTGAGTTATAGTCCCACTTTTAAAATATAATATTTTGGGATGAGAATACATGCAGTTTTATAAATGTTTTATGAAATAGACACAAATAAATGAAACTACATTATATGGGTGAATGATCGAAGCCGAATATTCTCCTTTTGCTTGGTAACCTAAGAATTAGTAAACCGATCTACTAATTGACGCGAATCCTAAAGATAGATCTATTGGGCCTAACGAACCCTATCCAAAGTACCGGATGCTTTAGTACTTCGATGTTGTTTTTATCATGTCCAAAGGATTTCCCGGAATGATAGGGGATATTCTTATATGTATCTTATTAATGTTGGTTACCAGGTGTTCACTATATGAATGATTTTTATCTCTATGTATGGGATGTATATTGAAATATGAAATCTTGTGGTCTATTATTATGATTTGATAATATATAGGTTAAACCTATAACTCACCAACATTTTTGTTGACGTTTTAAGCATGTTTATTCTCAGGTGATTATTAAGAGCTTCCGCTGTTGCATACTAAAATAAGGACAAGATTTGGAGTCCATGCTTGTATGATATCATGTAAAAACTGCATTCAAGAAACTTATTTTTGATGTAATATATTCTTATTGTAAACCATTATGTAATGGTCGTGTGTAAACGGTATATTTTAGATTATCATTATTTGATAATCTACGTAATGCTTTTTAAACCTTTATAAATAAAATAAAGGTTATGGTTGTTTTAAAAATGAATGCAGTCTTTGAAAAACGTCTCATATAGAGGTTAAAACCTCGCGACGAAATCAATTAATATGGAACGTTTATAATCAATATGAACGGGACATTTCAATAACATTGAACTAAACAGGGGCACGTGGAAGGTTTTCCTTTTTCTTGCTTTGTTAATGCATTTGAATGATGTCATCATAAGTGTGTTTTATTATAGATTATAGATAGATTATAGAAGATTATAGATTAGATTATGGAATTGAAATAAAAGATAACAATCCTAAAGCTTATCATATTGCAAGTTTGAAATTAGAAGATAAAATTTTGAGTAGAAGTCAACTTTTTTTTTTTTTTTTTTTTTTTTTTTTTTTTTTTTAAACCAATGATTTACACATGGCCAGCATATCACTTCCATTTTTGTGTCATTCAAATTTTCCAATTTTTATGTATATCTCGGCTAAAGGTTTGACTAATTGAGACAGCCAAATTAAAAACATTATTACTAGAATATCAACATACCATTTTTATCGTATTCAAATTGTAAACATTATTGCTAGGATATCACATCTCATTTTTATCATATCCATCCGATTGACTGATCTATATAAATAACAACCCACACCCGTACATAATTCACTTCCAAAGCTTAAGAGTACAATCACAAATCACAAATAAGTTTTGCAAAGAAAAAAAAAACATTTTCATCCTAAAAGAGAAGCCGGGCATAAAGACTATTATCAATTACGTTTTCGGTGCAATTTTCATTCGAGAGGTATATCCTGACCAAGCTCAGATATTAATTTTATTGTTGTACTAGTTGCCAATCATTTACAACATTGATTGGAAATAACTAAACGGCGGTTCAACACGTAGTTTTCGATTAGATTATTAGGGAGTATATTATCGGGTTAAAATCGTTGTACATCGTTAAATTAAAATCTAGTAAATTACATAAATATGTCTCTTCATTAATTTGATTATGTAGTTTTATAAATATATATGGGCATGATCAATGGGGAAGTAACCAATCGGGAGAAGCTGAGGGAATCAAATTTTTTTTTTTTCGCTTTTTTGAAAAAAAAAAAAAGTAGGCATCAAGATCACACGAAAATATGAAAATTTAAAAAAGACACTTCGTGATGAATGTTATTATTTAGGCGGCAAAACGATCGACAAAAATAACATTCAAGATAATATTGATCGTGAAGAATGTTAACGTTTTTTTTCTTCATGTTTTGTGAAGTAAAATTTAGCCCGATTTAGAGTTTGGGGTTTAGGGTTTAGGGCTTGGTGTTTTAGGTTTAGGGACTAAACCTAAAACACCAAACCCTAAACCCTAAACCCCAAACTTTAAACCTTTCGTGTTAAAAACTCAATCTAAATCCTAAATTTAAACCCTAAATCTAAACCCTAAACCCTAAATTTCTAAACCCTATAAATCCTAATATCTAAAACCTCAACCTACGCTCGAAAAATACGATAATTGATATATATTACTTCTTCGAGCGTTTTCCCGCCAAAATAAAGATATTTATAACAAAGTGTCTTTATTTAATGTTCATATTTTCATCCAATCTATAATGTTCGTGAACAAAGTTTTTTCAAAAAATGAAAAAAAATTTGCTTCCCCCCCGATTGGTTATAATGATACGCATATCCGCAAGACTATACGGATTACGCATCCAAAGCCCTAAATCGCACGTAAATTGCCATGTCAGAGATATGGTACGGGTATAGCCGCACTATATGCGCATATACCATCTGATGTGAGTTTCGTATACTTGCATAAGGGTCCCGTACATTCTAGAAGAATGTACGGTATAATCAATTCGGATTCTTTTCCTTAAATAACGAAAGTTAGTTGGGATAAGATTGCATTTAATTAGGGAAGAGATTCTACCGAACCCTAATTCGTGAGCCTATAAATACATAGCTCATAAACCCTAAAAACATATATACATTCATTCGTATACTCATAAGTAAATCACAGCATACAAATCTTCATCGTACGAACAAAGCTTCATACGATCTTAAAGACTTTCAGGTATGTCTCGAACTATAAAACCTTCATGTCTTTGGGCCACTCAACCTCATATGCTAGGTTGTTGGTGGACTCTCAAATCGGCCACCCTGTCAGAATCGAAACGATACCGATGTGGGTTATCCACGACTAAGTGTCGGAGGTCCGAATGTTGTTAGTCCTTAAACCCCACTATGCACTCAAGCGTAGGTTCACCTTGACCTCGTGAAAATATGCTTGATCATTTGGCGCCATCCGTGGGACCGGTTACATGAACAAACAAGAAGGAAATTCATATTGAATATATAATTCATTTTTGTGTTTTCCGTAAAATGTTTTTTATTCACACTAATCAGTTAAATTTCAGGTTATTCACCTGATTCAGATCAATGGCGGGCAACAAAGGTTCGGAGTCGACTTTTCAGGCATTTACAGGTCAACGAACAACTGCACAAACATCAAAACAGGCATCTGTGGTAGAAGGAAAAAAGGTGTCAAAACCCCCTTCGACAGAGGCTATCCTAATGGGGCCGACAAGCGCCGAGATGGAAAAAACGGTTCCTCCGACCATGGCGGGGACAGAAAGTGAATGGATGCAGAGTGGTGGGGAAGATACGCCCCCAGGAGTAGAAACTAGTTATGTACGTTTCAAAGAAATGAAAACGGGGCTAATGAAGTCTCCGGAAAAAATAAGTTTCGGATCTCCAGCCAACACTAACTATATACGCTCTAAAGAAACAGATGACGGGTATGAATCTCCGCCAAGTAGTGCCAAGCTAATAGCAAAAACTACGTATGTAGGAACAATTTCAATTATCACAACGGTCAAACCAGAAACTCAAACTTTGAGGGTTACCCCGGCAAGTGCTGATGTGTGCGAGGGGTAGTACGAAATACTATTATATTTTATTACGAAATAATATTAAATACAATATAATTTTACACAAGTTATTTATTTATTTATAGAATGGGATATACCTAAACCTTGCTACAACACTTATAGGCAGTGTACCTAATCGTAGAGTAGTGTAGTTTTTAGTAAGTCCGGTTCGTTCCACAGGGATACAGCTAAGGTTAACGCTATATTTATTTTAAACTATATTTGTATAAATATACATATATATATATATATATATATATATATATATATATATATATATATATATATATATATATATATATATATATATATATATATATATATATATATATATAAGTAATATATATATATATATATATATAAGTAATATAGTAGTATTATTATTATTATAAAAAGGGGGTTTTATCGTTTAATGACCGGTTTGTCGATTTTAAGTCCTAATGCAAAATATTAACTTAAATTAAAGCGTAAAGTAAATGACGATAAATAAAAATGCGATAAAATAAAAGTGCGATAATTAAAAGTGCAATAATTTAAAGTACGATAAATAAAATGACGATAAATAAAGTGCGATGAGATATAAAATAAAGGAATTATGCTTATTTAAACTTCCGTAATCATGATGTTTGACTTGTTGATTTTAATTTATTACCATGGGTTAATTGTCCTTTGTCCTGGATTATTCGATATGTCCATCTGGTTTTGTCCATAATAGTCCATCGGTCATAATTATAAAGTGCGAGAGTCTTCGCCAAATTAACCTTATACCCGAAGTCAAATATTCCAACTAATTGGGGATTCGAACTGTAACAAGGTCTTAATACTTTGTTTAATGAATACACCAGGTTATCGACTGCGTGTAATCCAAGGTTTTAATACTTTGTTAACAATTACACCAATTACCCTTGAATGTAATCCACCCCTGTTTTAATGAGATATGAATATTAATTTACCCACTTGATCAGTTTGAATAATCAGTTACCCAACCCGAATAATTAATTAAATGATTGTAAAGGTTGTCGTATAAACGTCACTAAATAGGACATTCATAATCATTTAATAATTATTATATTAACTAATTTGAAGATAGGTTCGACAGATTCCAATGAGTTGTCATTCAATTAGACAATACCCCCTACCTATTAATAGTCAATAGTCCAATGTTCACAAGTCTCGGTCTTTTGTCCAAACCCTAATTATGGTACAAAATCCAATAACCCCGTCATAATATTTAGCCCAACATCACGATTACTTCGGCTCAAATAAGCATAATAATAACTTAGTTACGATACATTAATTGAAAAAGGAAGAACATAGCTTACAGTGATTATTTATCGCGTAGCGTTACACGGACAGAGTTCCGACTTTAAAACTCGTAAAACATTGCTTACAATAACCCAATTATTACTAAACTAAAATTAAAATTAAAATTAAAATTAAAATTAAAATTATAAATATATAATTTACATATAGAGAGAAAGAAAGAGTGTGAAGAGGTGAAGGATTCGGCAGAATGCTCGAGCTTTTATAGGCCAATTTGATCCTGGGCTGCTCCGCAATCGTGGAGGTTTTACCCTTTGCAGCTCCGCGATCGTGGAGTTTTGAGTTCCAGCTCACCATATGAATTCAAAACGTGGGCTACTGATTTATATATATATATATATATATATATATATATATATATATATATATATATATATATATATATAATATTATGTAATTATATATATATTATATTATATTCTTGTGCATAGTTGACTTGTAATTTTAGCTCCTTTGACTCGTATGTTGATACTCGGTTTATGTCTCGGTTCCAGATTTTCGAACGTCTTTTTGTATGCTTAGATATCTTGTACTTTGCCTTCCGCGACTTGTACTCTTGTCAATTTTAGACGTTTCTCATCAATAAATTGAACCACTTGGATTGTATCTTGTACATTTGAGCTTTTTGGTCATTTGCGTCTTCAAATCATCGTTTTCTTCTTTTGTCTTCGCACTTATTTATTTAAACGAATATTACTTGAAAATAGAACAATTGCAACTGAAAACATTATGTGATGACCCGGGAATTTACGATCAAATTTAAACTTAATCTTGATATGTTCTTGACACGATAAGCAAAGTCTTTAATGTTGAGTCTCGAAAACTTTGAAACTAGGTTCATATATTCAATTGACCTTTGACTATTCCCGACAATTCACGAACAATGGTGTGTAGATAAATATATATGTATATATAATAATTTAAAATTATAAAAATAAACAATAGAACTAAATACATAAATTAAGATACAAAATAATTAGGTGTAATCTAAAACAATTATGTATATATAAATGTATAAGATTACTATGTATAAGTAATATTATATATACATTGTAACATGTATAAAGTATTCAAATAGATCACTATATAAATAAATATGAAATATAAGATTAGTGTATTATATGTACTTATAAGTTAAGTATAATGTTATATTAAAATTATGATCATTACTTTCATTAATATTATAATCAACGATAATATTAAAAAAAAAATTAATATTTGTATCATTAATATTATTAAAAGTATATAAATACATATGAAATTTGATAAGCATAGGTTGTTGTATTATTATTATTAATAATATTATTATCAATAACAATTAACATTATAGCTAATAATAGTATTAGTACCATTAATAATATTAAACATTTTTATTATCATTATTGAAATCAGTATTAGATAGACTATTATTATCAATAGATGATATATAGATATGAAAATGGGCATATATAAATTGACATAGTTGTATTATAACCAGCATTATTATTATTAATAACAATATTATTAATATAAAATTTTATAGTTATTGTTATCAGTATTTTAATTATATCGTTATTATTATTAATATTAGTGTTATTATTATTATTATAACTACCATTAGTGTTATCAATGTTATTATTGTAATATTTGTATTGTATTATAAATATTGATAATATTAATGTACTATATTTACTAGTGTAAGTTATTTTTTTTTATACAAATACAGATAGAAGATGTTCTTATTAACTGGCTCACTAATTTAATATGATTGTTATTATACAGCTCGTGATATCTATCTTCCTATTTCGCCTGTGACTAAATTTGTAACCCTACAATTGACTTGTTCGACAAATTTTTTTTTTCAACCGTTCAATCACAACTTGTTAATTGTTAAGGGAGAAGGATTCTTCTTCTTTTTTTTTTATTTTTTTTCCTTTTCCTTTCTTTTCTTTCTGTCTTGTTAGCTCCAACCCAGTTAACCTTGAATTTGATTCAAAATGAATTGACCAGAAGTAAAATTGCAGAAATGTCCGAAATCTTGTCGTGAATGCTTCCTCAAATTCGCAGGTCTCAATTCGTTATATCAAACATGAATTCTCGAGTCAAAGTTAAAATTTTAAAAGTCAACAGATTGTTCTTCACAAAAATTCGAGTTCGTGATTATGTTTTAGGATCAATTGATGATTGAGGAAAACTATATAAATGTTTTGGAACTTAATTTGTGTTGTAACTTTTGTCCAAAACTAGCTTGAAATCGAAGTTAATTTTTTTTTTCTCTTCTTCAGCGACGGCAGTTTTCTTTTTTTTTTCTTCCTTTATATATATATATATATTTTTTTTGTTGTTAATTCATATTATAACCTTTGAATCTTACCTTGAAGCTTAACTGATTTGAAACAAAATAATAAAATTATAGTTATTGATTTGAGTATGATGTTGGTCGATTAAATTGGTGTAGAAGAAGATGAATGTGTGACAGAAAACAAAACAGGTTAAGATTATTAAGTTACAGATATAATCAGATAAACGAGTGCAGTAGAACGGTTAGGCACATGGCGGGGTAACGAGAGGTCGGGGGTTCGAACCCGGGCGCGAGCTGTTTTCTTTTTGGAACCCATTTCTTTTGAGGTAGTCTTTTGTATTATTATTATTATTGATGTTATTATTGTTATTGTTATTATTATTATTATTAATTATTATTATTAGTATTAGTATTATACTTATTATTATTATTATCATATTTACATTTAAAGTATTATAATTATTGTATCATGAAAATTACTATCATTTTAGTATCATCCTTAGGTATTATTATTATTGTTATTATCATTAATTACTATAAGTATTATTAATACTATTATTATTTAATGTTACCATTTTAGTGTTAATATTATTATTATGATTATAGATATTATTATTATCATCACACTTATCATTTTTGTTATTATTATTATTATTATTATTATTATTATTATTATTATTATTATTATTATTATTATTATTATTATTATTATTATTATTATTATTATTATTATTAAGTGTTAGAATAATTAATAGTATTAGTATTATTAATATTAGTTATTATTATTATTATTATTATTATTAAATCATTATTATTATCAAAACTATCTCTTTAACCAGACAAATATTTTGTATATAAAATATACTTATTACATATACTATAATTATATTTCTCATAACTATATATATATATATATATCGAACCTATCAATATCATATATATATATATATATATATATATATATATATATATATATATACTTACATATACCAACTATGATTTTAAATATAATACAGATCATATAATATATATAGATATATTGATACAACTAAATATATAATATTAATCATTTTAAATATATATACAAATAAATATATATAACATATAATGTAAGATATAATATAAGTAAATGTTTTAATGGATTTTTTTTTAGAATAAATTCTATATAACTAAAATATATAAATAACAAATAATAATAAATGAAATTATGTGACTCCATTATATATTTTAATAATTATACAAATGATATAGGTTCGTGAATTCGAGGCCATCCTTGCATCGTTTAGTTGTTCAATGTCGTTATATGTATTTTTACTACAAAATACAATACGGTGAGTTTCATTACTCTCTTTTTAATTGCTTTTGCAATATATATTTTTGGGACTGAGAATACATGCGCTGCTTTTATAACTGTTTTACGAAATAGACACAAGTATGTGAAACTACATTCTATGGTTGAATTATCAAAATCGAATATGCCCTTTTTATTAAGTCTGGTAATCTAAGAATTAGGGAACAGACACCCTAATTGACACGAACTCTAAAGATAGATCTATCGGGCCCAACAAGCCCCATCCAAGGTACCGGATGCTTTAGTACTTCGAAATTTATATCATGTCCGAAGGAGGATCCCGGAATGATGGGGATATTCTTATATGTATATTGTGAATGTCGGTTACCAGGTGTTCAATCCATATGAATGATATTTTGTCTCTATGCATGGGACGTATGTTTATGAAAAATGGAAATATGAAATCTTGTGGTCTATTAGAATTATGAAATGATTATTTATGTTAAACTAATGAACTCACCAACCTTTTGGTTGACACTTGAAAGCACGTTTATTCTCAGGTATGAAAGAAATCTTCCGCTGTGCATTTGCTCATTTTAAAGATATTACTTGGAGTCATTCATGACATATTTCAAAAGACGTTGCATTCGAGTCGTCAAGTTCATCAAGATTATTATTAAGTTAATTATAGTTAGATATATTATAAAATGGTATGTGTAGTGACCCGAACTTTTCCATGTTTATATATATTAATTGAGATTGATATTTACATGATTAAATGTTTCCAACATGTTAAGCAATCAAACTTGTTAAGACTTGATTAATTAAAATATGTTTGATATAGACAATTGACCACCCAAGTTGACCGGTGATTCACGAACGTTAAAACTTGTAAAAACTATATGATGACATATATATGGATATATATATATATATAGTTAACATGATACTATGATAAGTAAACATATCATTAAGTATATTAACAATGAACTACATATGTAAAAACAAGACTACTAACTTAATGATTTTTAAACGAGACATATATGTAACGATTATCGTTGTAAAGACATTTAATGTATATATATCATATTAAGAGATATTCATACATGATAATTTCATGATAATATAATAATTTAAAATCTCATTTGATATTATAAACATTGGGTTAACAACATTTAACAAGATCGTTAACCTAAAGGTTTCAAAACAACACTTATATGTAACGACTAACGATGACTTAACGGCTCAGTTAAAATGTATATACATGTAGTGTTTTAATAAGTATTTATACACTTTTGAAAGACTTCAATACACTTATCAAAATACTTCTACTTAACAAAAATGCTTACAATTACATCCTCGTTCAGTTTCATCAACAATTCTACTCGTATGCACCCGTATTCGTACTCGTACAATACACAGCTTTTAGATGTATGTACTATTGGTATATACACTCCAATGATCAGCTCTTAGCAGCCCATGTGAGTCACCTAACACATTTGGGAACCATCATTTGGCAACTAGCATGAAATATCTCATAAAATTACAAAAATATGAGTAATCATTCATGACTTATTTACATGAAAACAAAATTACATATCCTTTATATCTGATCCATACACCAACGACCAAAAACACCTACAAACACTTTCATTCTTCAATTTTCTTCATCTAATTGATCTCTCTCAAGTTCTATCTTCAAGTTCTAAGTGTTCTTCATATAGTCTACAAGTTCTAGTTACATAAAATCAAGAATACTTTCAAGTTTGCTAGCTCACTTCCAATCTTGTAAGGTGATCATCCAACCTCAAGAAATCTTTATTTCTTACAGTAGGTTATCATTCTAATACAAGGTAATAATCATATTATAACTTTGGTTCAATTTCTATAACTATAACAATCTTATTTCAAGTGATGATCTTACTTGAACTTGTTTTCGTGTCATGATTCTGCTTCAAGAACTTCGAGCCATCCAAGGATCCGTTGAAGCTAGATCCATTTTTCTCTTTTCCAGTAGGTTTATACAAGTAACTTAAGGTAGTAATGATATTCATAACATCATTCGATTCATACATATAAATCTATCTTATTCGAAGGTTTAAACTTGTAATCACTAGAACATAGTTTAGTTAATTCTAAACTTGTTCGCAAACAAAAGTTAATCCTTCTAACTTGACTTTTAAAATCAACTAAACGCATGTTCTATATCTATATGATATGCTAACTTAATGATTTAAAACCCGGAAACACGAAAAACACCGTAAAACCGGATTTACGCCGTCGTAGTAACACCGCGGGCTGTTTTGGGTTAGTTAATTAAAAACTATGATAAACTTTGATTTAAAAGTTGTTATTCTGAGAAAATAATTTTTATTATGAACATGAAACTATATCCAAAAATTATGGTTAAACTCAAAGTGGAAGTATGTTTTCTAAAATGGTCATCTAGACGTCGTTCTTTCGACTGAAATGACTACCGTTACAAAAACGACTTGTAACTTATTTTTCTGACTATAAACCTATACTTTTTCTGTTTAGATTCATAAAATAGAGTTCAATATGAAACCATAGTAATTTGATTCACTCAAAACGGATTTAAAATGAAGAAGTTATGGGTAAAACAAGATTGGATAATTTTTCTCATTTTAGCTACGTGAAAATTGGTAACAAATCTATTCCAACCATAACTTAATCAACTTGTATTGTATATTATGTAATCTTGAGATACCATAGACACGTATACAATGTTTCGACCTATCATGTCGACAAATCTATATATATTTCGGAACAACCATAGACACTCTATATGTGAATGTTAGAGTTAGCTATACAGGGTTGAGGTTGATTCCAAAATATATATATTTTGAGTTGTGATCAATACTGAGATACGTATACACTGGGTCATGGATTGATTCAAGATAATATTTATCGATTTATTTCTGTACATCTAACTGTGGACAACTAGTTGTAGGTTACTAACGAGGACAGCTGACTTAATAAACTTAAAACATCAAAATATATTAAAAGTGTTGTAAATATATTTTGAACATACTTTGATATATATGTATATATTTTTATAGGTTCGTGAATCAACCAGTGGCCAAGTCTTACTTACCGACGAAGTAAAAATCTGTGAAAGTGAGTTATAGTCCCACTTTTAAAATCTAATATTTTTGGGATGAGAATACATGCAGGTTTTATAAATGATTTACAAAATAGACACAAGTACGTGAAACTACATTCTATGGTTGAATTATCGAAATCGAATATGCCCCTTTTTTATTAAGTCTGGTAATCTAAGAATTAGGGAACAGACACCCTAATTGACGCGAATCCTAAAGATAGATCTATTGGGCCTAACAAACCCCATCCAAAGTACCGGATGCTTTAGTACTTCGAAATTTATATCATATCCGAAGGGTGTCCCGGAATGATGGGGATATTCTTATATATGCATCTTGTTAATGTCGGTTACCAGGTGTTCACCATATGAATGATTTTTATCTCTATGTATGGGATGTGTATTGAAATATGAAATCTTGTGGTCTATTATTATGATTTGATATATATATAGGTTAAACCTATAACTCACCAACATTTTTGTTGACGTTTTAAGCATGTTTATTCTCAGGTAATTATTAAGAGCTTCCGCTGTCGCATACTTAAATAAGGACGAGATTTGGAGTCCATGCTTGTATGATATTGTTCAAAAACTGCATTCAAGAAACTTATTTTGTTGTAACATATTTGTATTGTAAACCATTATGTAATGGTCGTGTGTAAACAGGATATTTTAGATTATCATTATTTGATAATCTACGTAAAGCTTTTTAAACCTTTGTTGATGAAATAAAGGTTATGGGTTGTTTTAAAATGAATGCAGTCTTTGAAAAACGTCTCATATAGAGGTCAAAACCTCGCAATGAAATCAATTAATATGGAACGTTTTTAATCAATAAGAACCGGACATTTCAGTTGGTATCCGAGCGTTGGTCTTAGAGAACCAGAATTTTGCATTAGTGTGTCTTATCGAGTTTGTTAGGATGCATTAGTGAGTCTGGACTTCGACCGTGTTTACTTGAAAAAATGATTGCTTAACAAATTTTGTTGGAAACTATATATTTTTAACATGTGAATATTATGTGATATATTAATCTCTTAACGCGTTTGATATTATGTGATAGATGTCTACCTCTAGAACAAGTCCCATTGACTCACCTAATAATAATGAAGAGTCAAATGTAAATTGGAATGATTCGTGGACTGATTCACAAGTTCCCGAAGAGGAACCGGAAGAAGAGTCGGAACCGGAAGAAGAGTCGGAACCGGAAGAAGAATCGGAACTGGAAGAAGAATCGGAACCGGATGAAGAAATAGAACCGGTGGGGGAAATAATAAAAAGGTTAAGTAAAAAAAAATCCTCAACCAACCGACCAAGGTTAATTATGGTCAATGGTGTTTCCGCCAAGGAAGCAAAATATTGGGAGGATTACCAATTCTCCGATGAATCGGATTCCGACGAGAATTCCGATGATGTTATAGAAATTACCCCAACTGAATTTAAAAAGGCAAAAGAAAATAATAAGGGAAAGGGCATAAAAATAGAGAAATCTAATTCCAACCCCGATGAACTTTATATGTATCGTCAACCCCCGAAGTCCTTAAGTTGTAACAATGACCCGGGAACCTCTAAACCACCAGGTTTTTCTAAACCAATGTGGAAAACGACGGCTCGTATTAGGGGAACATCATATATCCCTAGAAACTTGGCAAAACGAACCAAAACCGAAGAAAAAGAAACAAGCGAGTCGGAATAAGATAGTTGTATTCGTGTGGTGTAATATATGTAATATAGTGTGCTTATGCTTTATGATATATGTAAAAATTGCTTATATTAATAAGTATTTTTTTTTATGAATCTAACTCTTGTCTATTTTACAGTATAAAAACACAAAATGGTTAGACAACCCAATATTTTAAGAGACCTACCCAGAGACATGATTGATGAAATCTTGTCTAGAGTCGGTCAGAATTCTTCGGCACAACTATTTAAGGCGAGATCAGTTTGTAAGACATTCGAAGAACGTTCCAAGAATGCCTTGGTTTATAAAAGGCTTTCGTTCGAAAGATGGGGGATATCACATTGGGAAATCCATAAGTTATATATTGCGGGGAACCCAAATGCTATTTTACGCAATGGGTTAAGAAATTATTTTGACTCAATATATCCGAATATTGGACTTCGTGATTTAGAAAAAGCGGCTAACATGCAACATAAAGAAGCATGTTATGCTTACGGATTAGTAATGTTCGCTTCTCACCAAAGTGAGAACAAGAACATCGGGCTACAACTATTAAACAAAATGTTTCCACAAGTGACGGAGTCGGTAATTGGGGTAAGAAATGTGGTTTTTAGATTGTTACGGGACTGTTGGACATTACGTAACCCTCGTCCCTTTGATGATGTTACAACTGCTGTCTTATCAACGGCCATAACGGTTATGTTCCACAAGACCAAGGATGGGAAGTAATCCTAGTAAAACCAGAATGCATGACTTGTTTCTGGACGTATGAATTACGTGTCTTTATTGCCTTTGCTGAACGACTTGTGTACTAGCTAGAATTATCTTCACAACCATCTTGTATCAAATTTATTGTGTGCTATATTTCATGCTATACGTAAAATAAGCGGTATTGTAAGTTTGTAAAATATTGTGTAAAAGTTTGAACGCGAAATATTATTATAATCAGTTTTTCATATAGAATTGTAGTAGTTGAATTGTATATTAGCTACTAAGTATGAACTTAACGGGTAGGTACTACCCGAATTTAAACTTATAAAACGCTAATATGAAGAAAAAGCTTTTATAAATGAGTTCATATTATGCTACGAAATACTATTAACTACTCTTAATATTATGTATGATTAACTTGTTCTATTTGACTATTTTGAAGGAAATGGCACCGACTACACGACACACCGTGAATATGAATGAAGAGGAATTCCGTACTTTTCTAGCTTCAAACATAGCCGCAGTACAGGCTGCGCTACATACCAACAATAACCTTGGATCTAGCAGTACAGAAAATCGTGTAGGATGCACCTACAAAGAATTCACTGCCTGCAAACCTTTGGAATTTGATGGAACCGAAGGACCGATCGAATTGAAACGGTGGACCGAGAAGGTCGAATCGGTGTTTGCCATAAGTAAGTGTACTGAAGAGGACACAGTGAAGTACCCTACGCATACCTTCACAGGTTCTGCATTAACATGGTGGAATACCTATCTAGAGCAAGTGGGACAAGACGATGCGTACGCACTACCGTGGTCAGCATTCAAGCACTTGATGAACGAGAAGTACCGTCCCAGAACCGAGGTCAATAAGCTCAAGACAGAACTTAGAGGGTTACGAACCCAAGGATTTGATATTACCACGTACGAAAGACGATTCACAGAATTGTGCCTATTGTGTCCGGGAGCATTCGAAGATGAGGAAGAGAAGATCGACGCGTTTGTGAAAGGATTACCGGAAAGAATCCAAGAAGATATAAGTTCACACTAGCCCGCCTCCATACAACAGGCATGTAGAATGGCTCACAAACTAGTGAACCAGATTGAAGAAAGAATTAAAGAACAGACTGCTGAAGAGGCCAATGTGAAGCAAGTCAAAAGAAAGTGGGAGGAAAATGGTGATAAGAATCACCAATACAACAACAACAGCAATTACAACAATAATCGCAACAATTATCCCAACAATCGCAACATCAATTGCAATTACAACAAACGGCCCAACAACAACAACAACAACAACAACAACAACAATAACAACAACAGCAACAGCAACTACAACAATCATCCCAACAACAATAATAACCGCAACAACAACAACAACAACAATCAGAAGCAGCTATGCCAAAGGTGTGAAAAGTATCACTCGGGGTTCTGCACCAAATTTTGCAACAAGTGTAAAAGAAATGGTCATAGCGCGGCGAAGTGTGAGGTCTACGGACCAGGGGTTAATAGAACGAAAAGAACAAATGGTGTCGGAACGAGTAATGGCGGAGCAAGTAGTGTCGGAGCAAGTTATGCCAATGTAGTTTGTTATAAATGTGGAAAACTGGGCCACATTATTAGAAATTGCCCGAACCAGGAGAACACGAATGGACAAGGCCGCGGAAGAGTTTTCAATATTAATGTGGCAGAGGCACAGGAAGACCCGGAGCTTGTTACGGGTACGTTTCTTATTGACAATAAATCTGCTTACGTTTTATTTGATTCGGGTGCAGATAGAAGCTATATGAGTAGAGATTTTTGTGCTAAATTAAGTTGTCCATTGACGCCTTTGGATAGTAAATTTTTACTCGAATTAGCAAATGGTAAATTAATTTCAGCAGATAATATATGTCGGAATCGAGAAATTAAACTGGTTAGCGAAACATTTAAGATTGATTTGATACCAGTAGAGTTAGGGAGTTTTGATGTGATAATCGGTATGGACTGGTTGAAAGAAGTGAAAGCAGAGATCGTTTGTTACAAAAATGCAATTCGCATTATACGAGAAAAAGGAAAACCCTTAATGGTGTACGGAGAAAAGGGCAACACGAAGCTACATCTTATTAGTAATTTGAAGGCACAAAAACTAATAAGAAAAGGTTGCTATGCTATTCTAGCACACGTCGAGAAAGTACAAACTGAAGAAAAGAGCATCAATGATGTTCCCATTGCAAAAGAATTTCCCGATGTATTTCCGAAAGAATTACCGGGATTACCCCCACATCGATCCGTTGACTTTCAAATAGATCTTGTACCAGGAGCTGCACCAATAGCTCGTGCTCCTTACAGACTCGCACCCAGCGAGATGAAAGAACTGCAAAGCCAATTACAAGAACTTTTAGAGCGTGGTTTCATTCGACCAAGCACATCACCGTGGGGAGCTCCTGTTTTGTTTGTCAAGAAGAAAGATGGTACATTCAGGTTGTGTATCGACTACCGAGAGTTGAACAAACTTACCATCAAGAACCGCTACCCACTACCGAGAATCGACGACTTATTTGATCAACTACAAGGCTCTTCTGTTTATTCAAAGATTGACTTACGTTCCGGGTATCATCAAATGCGGGTGAAAGAAGATGATATTCCAAAGACTGCTTTCAGAACACGTTACGGTCATTACGAGTTTATGGTCATGCCGTTTGGTTTAACTAATGCACCAGCTGTGTTCATGGACCTTATGAACCGAGTGTGTGGACCATACCTTGACAAGTTTGTCATTGTTTTCATTGATGACATACTTATTTACTCAAAGAATGACCAAGAACACGGTGAACATTTGAGAAAGGTGTTAGAAGTATTGAGGAAGGAAGAATTGTACGCTAAGTTTTCAAAGTGTGCATTTTGGTTGGAAGAAGTTCAATTCCTCGGTCACATAGTGAACAAAGAAGGTATTAAGGTGGATCCGGCAAAGATAGAAACTGTTGAAAAGTGGGAAACCCCGAAAACTCCGAAACACATACGCTAGTTTTTAGGACTAGCTGGTTACTACAGAAGGTTCATCCAAGACTTTTCCAGAATAGCAAAACCCTTGACTGCATTAACGCATAAAGGGAAGAAATTTGAATGGAATGATGAACAACAGAAAGCGTTTCAGTTATTGAAGAAAAAGCTAACTACGGCACCTATATTGTCATTGCCTGAAGGGAATGATGATTTTGTGATTTATTGTGACGCATCAAAGCAAGGTCTCGATTGTGTATTAATGCAACGAACGAAGGTGATTGCTTATGCGTCTAGACAATTGAAGATTCACGAACAAAATTATACGACGCATGATTTGGAATTAGGCGCGGTTGTTTTTGCATTAAAGACTTGGAGGCACTACTTATATGGGGTCAAAAGTATTATATATACCGACCACAAAAGTCTTCAACACATATTTAATCAGAAACAACTGAATATGAGGCAGCGTAGGTGGATTGAATTATTGAATGATTACGACTTTGAGATTCGTTACCACCCGGGGAAGGCAAATGTGGTAGCCGATGCCTTGAGCAGGAAGGACAGAGAACCCATTCGAGTAAAATCTATGAATATAATGATTCATAATAACCTTACTACTCAAATAAAGGAGGCGCAACAAGGAGTTTTAAAAGAGGGAAATTTAAAGGATGAAATACCCAAAGGATCGGAGAAGCATCTTAATATTCGGGAAGACAGAACCCGGTATAGGGCTGAAAGGATTTGGGTACCAAAATTTGGAGATATGAGAGAAATGATACTTAGAGAAGCTCATAAAACCAGATACTCAATACATCCTGGAACGGGGAAGATGTACAAGGATCTCAAGAAACATTTTTGGTGGCCGGGTATGAAAGCCGATGTTGCTAAATACGTAGGAGAATGTTTGACGTGTTCTAAGGTCAAAGCTGAGCATCAGAAACCATCAGGTCTACTTCAACAACCCGAAATCCCGGAATGGAAATGGGAAAACATTACCGTGGATTTCATCACTAAATTGCCAAGGACTGCAAGTGGTTTTGATACTATTTGGGTAATAGTTGATCGTCTCACCAAATCAGCACACTTCCTGCCAATAAGAGAAGATGACAAGATGGAGAAGTTAGCACGACTGTATTTGAAGGAAGTCATCTCCAGACATGGAATACCAATCTCTATTATCTCTGATAGGGATGGCAGATTTATTTCAAGATTCTGGCAGACATTACAGCAAGCATTAGGAACTCGTCTAGACATGAGTACTGCCTATCATCCACAAACTGATGGGCAGAGCGAAAGGACGATACAAACGCTTGAAGACATGCTACGAGCATGTGTTATTGATTTCGAAAACAGTTGGGATCGACATCTACCGTTAGCAGAATTTTCCTACAACAACAGCTACCATTCAAGCATTGATATGGCACCGTTTGAAGCACTTTATGGTAGAAAGTGCAGGTCTCCAATTTTTTGGAGTGAAGTGGGGGATAGACAGATTACGGGTCCGGAGATTATACAAGAAACTACCGAGAAGATCATCCAAATTCAACAACGGTTGAAAACCGCCCAAAGTCGACAAAAGAGCTACGCTGACATTAAAAGAAAAGATATAGAATTTGAAATTGGAGAGATGGTCATGCTTAAAGTTGCACCTTGGAAAGGCGTTGTTCGATTTGGTAAACGAGGGAAATTAAATCCAAGGTATATTGGACCATTCAAGATTATTGATCGTGTCGGACCAGTAGCTTACCGACTTGAGTTACCTCAACAACTTGCGGCTGTACATAACACTTTCCACGTCTTGAATTTGAAGAAATGTTTTGCTAAAGAAGATCTCACTATTCCGTTAGATGAAATCCAAATCAACGAAAAACTTCAATTCATCGAAGAACCCGTCGAAATAATGGATCGTGAGGTTAAAAGACTTAAGCAAAACAAGATACCAATTGTTAAGGTTCGATGGAATGCTCGTAGAAGACCCGAGTTCACCTGGGAGCGTGAAGATCAGATGAAGAAGAAATACCCGCATCTATTTCCAGAAGATTCGTCAACACCTTCAACAGCTTAAAATTTCGAGACGAAATTTATTTAACGGGTAGGTACTGTAGTGACCCGAACTTTTCCATGTTTATATATATTAATTGAGATTGATATTTACATGATTAAATGTTTCCAACATGTTAAGCAATCAAACTTGTTAAGACTTGATTAATTAAAATATGTTTCATATAGACAATTGACCACCCAAGTTGACCGGTGATTCACGAACGTTAAAACTTGTAAAAACTATATGATGACATATATATGGATATATATATAGTTAACATGATACTATGATAAGTAAACATATCATTAAGTATATTAACAATGAACTACATATGTAAAAACAAGACTACTAACTTAATGATTTTTAAACGAGACATATATGTAACGATTATCGTTGTAAAGACATTTAATGTATATATATCATATTAAGAGATATTCATACATGATAATATCATGATAATATCATGATAATATAATAATTTAAAATCTCATTTGATATTATAAACATTGGGTTAACAACATTTAACAAGATCGTTAACCTAAAGGTTTCAAAACAACACTTACATGTAACGACTAACGATGACTTAACGACTCAGTTAAAATGTATATACATGTAGTGTTTTAATATGTATTTATACACTTTTGAAAGACTTCAATACACTTATCAAAATACTTCTACTTAACAAAAATGCTTACAATTACATCCTCGTTCAGTTTCATCAACAATTCTACTCGTATGCACCCGTATTCGTACTCGTACAATACACAGCTTTTAGATGTATGTACTATTGGTATATACACTCCAATGATCAGCTCTTAGCAGCCCATGTGAGTCACCTAACACATGTGGGAACCATCATTTAGCAACTAGCATGAAATATCTCATAAAATTACAAAAATATGAGTAATCATTCATGACTTATTTACATGAAAACAAAATTACATATCCTTTATATCTAATCCATACACCAACGACCAAAAACACCTACAAACACTTTCATTCTTCAATTTTCTTCATCTAATTGATCTCTCTCAAGTTCTATCTTCAAGTTCTAAGTGTTCTTCATATAGTCTACAAGTTCTAGTTACATAAAATCAAGAATACTTTCAAGTTTGCTAGCTCACTTCCAATCTTGTAAGGTGATCATCCAACCTCAAGAAATCTTTGTTTCTTACAGTATGTTATCATTCTAATACAAGGTAATAATCATATTATAACTTTGGTTCAATTTCTATAACTATAACAATCTTATTTCAAGTGATGATCTTACTTGAACTTGTTTTCGTGTCATGATTCTGCTTCAAGAACTTCGAGCCATCCAAGGATCCGTTGAAGCTAGATCCATTTTTCTCTTTTCCAGTAGGTTTATACAAGGAACTTAAGGTAGTAATGATATTCATAACATCATTCGATTCATACATATAAAGCTATCTTATTCGAAGGTTTAAACTTGTAATCACTAGAACATAGTTTAG
This sequence comes from Rutidosis leptorrhynchoides, assembly GCF_046630445.1. Classification (NCBI taxonomy): domain Eukaryota; kingdom Viridiplantae; phylum Streptophyta; class Magnoliopsida; order Asterales; family Asteraceae; genus Rutidosis; species Rutidosis leptorrhynchoides. The sequence goes on along the minus strand of NC_092338.1, from coordinate 274,496,230 downwards.
TTAATTCTAAACTTGTTCGCAAACAAAAGTTAATCCCTCTAACTTGAATTTTAAAATCAACTAAACACATGTTCTATATCTATATGATATGCTAACTTAATGATTTAAAACCTGGAAACACGAAAAACACCGTAAAACCGGATTTACGCCGTCGTAGTAACACCGCGGGCTGTTTTGGGTTAGTTAATTAAAAACTATGATAAACTTTGATTTAAAAGTTGTTATTCTGAGAAAATGATTTTTATTATGAACATGAAACTATATCCAAAAATTATGGTTAAACTCAAAGTGGAAGTATGTTTTCTAAAATGGTCATCTAGACGTCGTTCTTTCGACTGAAATGACTACCTTTACAAAAACGACTTGTAACTTATTTTTCTGACTATAAACCTATACTTTTTCTGTTTAGATTCACAAAATAGAGTTCAATATGAAACCATAGCAATTTGATTCACTCAAAACGGATTTAAAATGAAGAAGTTATGGGTAAAACAAGATTGGATAATTTTTCTCATTTTAGCTACGTGAAAATTGGTAACAAATCTATTCCAACCATAACTTAATCAACTTGTATTGTATATTATGTAATCTTGAGATACCATAGACACGTATACAATGTTTCGACCTATCATGTCGACACATCTATATATATTTCGGAACAACCATAGACACTCTATATGTGAATGTTGGAGTTAGCTATACAGGGTTGAGGTGGATTCCAAAATATATATATTTTGAGTTGTGATCAATACTGAGATACGTATACACTGGGTCGTGGATTGATTCAAGATAATATTTATCGATTTATTTCTGTACATCTAACTGTGGACAACTAGTTGTAGGTTACTAACGAGGACAGATGACTTAATAAACTTAAAACATCAAAATATATTAAAAGTGTTGTAAATATATTTTGAACATACTTTGATATATATATGTATATATTGTTATAGGTTCGTGAATCAACCAGTGGCCAAGTCTTACTTACCGACGAAGTAAAAATCTGTGAAAGTGAGTTATAGTCCCACTTTTAAAATCTAATATTTTTGGGATGAGAATACATGCAGGTTTTATAAATGATTTACAAAATAGACACAAGTACGTGAAACTACATTCTATGGTTGAATTTTCGAAATCGAATATGCCCCTTTTTTATTAAGTCTGGTAATCTAAGAATTAGGGAACAGACACCCTAATTGACGCGAATCCTAAAGATAGATCTATTGGGCCTAACAAACCCCATCCAAATTACCGGATGCTTTAGTACTTCGAAATTTATATCATATCCGAAGGGTGTCCCGGAATGATGGGGATATTCTTATATATGCATCTTGTTAATGTCGGTTACCAGGTGTTCACCATATGAATGATTTTTATCTCTATGTATGGGATGTGTATTGAAATATGAAATCTTGTGGTCTATTATTATGATTTGATATATATAGGTTAAACCTATAACTCACCAACATTTTTGTTGACGTTTTAAGCATGTTTATTCTCAGGTAATTATTAAGAGCTTCCGCTGTCGCATACTTAAATAAGGACGAGATTTGGAGTCCATGCTTGTATGATATTGTTCAAAAACTGCATTCAAGAAACTTATTTTGTTGTAACATATTTGTATTGTAAACCATTATGTAATGGTCGTGTGTAAACATGATATTTTAGATTATCATTATTTGATAATCTACGTAAAGATTTTTAAACCTTTGTTGATGAAATAAAGGTTATGGGTTGTTTTAAAATGAATGCAGTCTTTGAAAAACGTCTCATATAGAGGTCAAAACCTCGCAACGAAATCAATTAATATGGAACGTTTTTAATCAATAAGAACGGGACATTTCAGTATGCATGCTGTTAACTGTCGATGTAAATGAAAGTTTGTCTTTTCAAAAACGAATGCAATGTTTGTAAAATGTATCATATAGAGGTCAAGTACCTCGCGATGTAATCAACTGTTGTGAATCGTTTATAATCGATATGGAATTCGTCCGGATGGATTAGGACGGGTCCTTTCACATTACATATTGGAAGGATATTGTGCCTAAATATATGTTCATTTGGAGCACTATCAAGTGCGCAGGAAGAAATTAGAAGATTGGGTTTGAGAAACCTAGATGGTTCGTACATTACCGTAGCGCCACTACAAGCAAAGATGACCTATGCACCACCCCAACCAAATGTAGGTGGATTAATGCAAACTCAACATCAGGATGACCAGGGGAGTGTGCCTTATAACCCGCTGGAGCCAAGCAGCTCGAATAATTTTATTTCACAATTGCAGCAAGTTGTATCTCCACACCTAGCACAAGCACTTAATGAGCCAGCGCGATTCCAGGAGTTTATGCAAAACTGGTTTGCAGTGATGCAATGGCATAAAGCAAGGCAATCTCTAGAGGTGGCTCCCACTATAGAAAAATTTGCCGCACATATAGCGAATCACCCGTTTCCTCAAGCACCTGTAATACCGCTAACATTGGGAAGTTACGACGGGTTGTCTGACCCTGATGACTTCCTACAAAGGTTTGAGGGAATGGCAAGAACCCACAATTGGGGAGACGTGGTAGCATGTCATATGCTACCAATTGTGCTGCAAGGAGTGGCGCGGGAGTCGTTCAACAATTTAACCCCAGAAGCATAACAGGTTATGCAGACTTAAGATCTCGGTTTCTACTTAATTTTCATAGTCTGCGTGCACGAAGAAGAACGCATATAGAATGCCACGACATAAAGAAAAAACCCAAAGAATCCTTGGGTGAGGTTATTGATAGGTACACAAAGGAGGTGGCTAAAATACCAGATCTACCAGAAAGCCAAACGGTGTCACGATTTATACACTGCCTTGATACAGAAAAACACCTGTCCTTATGGCAGAGGTTGCGAAGGAAGGTTCCGCAAACATTTGCGGAATCAATAAAAGAGGCACATGATTACATTCGGGCGTAAGAAGATATAACGTAAAATTGCGGAAAAAGCTACCTGGGCAGAAATAATGATGATGATCACCATCGCGATTAGGGAAAGGGCTCTGGATCCACGAAGAGGTATAATAATAATAGCCCTCTCAAAGGCGGAAGTTACAATAATAGCAATAAATACCGCCGGTACAACAACAGCAGAGGAGGTGGCAATTACAGAAGCAAGAGCGTCTACGACGATAATTATGCAATCATAAAAGACCTTAGCAAAACACCAAAGGAAATATTGGCAACTAAGTCAGTGTGTAAAACGTTCGAAGTTCCAGCACCACTACTCGATTATGCAAAGAATGACAAAACAAAATTTTGTGACTTTCATGACGATTTTGGTCATGAAACTAATAAGTGCAGACAGTTAATCGAAAAGGTTGTAGTGACCCGAACTTTTCCATGTTTATATATTAAATGAAAACTATATTTACATGATTAAATATTTTCAACATGTTAAGCAATCAAACTTGTTAAGACTTGATTAATTGAAATGAGTTTATGTAGACAATTAACCACCCCGTTTGCCTGATGATTCACGAACGTCATAAGTTGTGATGATTATATAATCATTTTATTTTTTTATGATGTAAGTTTTTATTTTATATATATATATATATATATATATATAAGAAATATAATTAAATCAAAGATGTACAAGTAAAACACTATTTGCTACAGTAAAACACTATTTGCTAAAGTAAATTTTCACTTGCTACAGTAAAATACTATTTACTACAGTAAAATACTATTTGCTACGGTAAAATAGTATTTGCTACAGTAAATTACTATTGCTACAGTAACACTATTTACTATAGTAAACACTATTTACTCGTATTCAATCCGTATTCGTACTCGTACAATACCCAGCCTCTAGACGTATATACTATTAGTATATACACTCAATGATCAGCTCCTTAGCAGCCTTAATGACACATCAAACATGTGAGAACCATTATTTGGCAACTAGCATGAATGATTACACTAAAAATCAAACTAATGGAGCCTATATCTTGAATCCATATTCACGTTTTCTTTCTCCCATCACAAACACATTTTCATTCCAACTTTTCTGCATCAAACACATCTCTCTCAAATTCTCTCTTGATGTTCTAAGTGTTCTTCATCATCTTCATCAAAATCTACATCAATCTAGCTCATAAATCCATACATAAACCAACTTACAAAACAACAACTTAAGAACACATCAAGAACACTTTCAAGTTACTAGCTTACTTCCAATCTTGCAAATCCATTTCGAGTGATTATCCAATCTTAAGAAATCTTTGTTATTTACAGTAGGTTATCTTTCTAATTCAAGGTAATACTCATATTCAAACTTTGATTCAATTTCTATAACTATAACAATCTTAATTCGAGTAGTAAACTCACTTGAACTTATTTTTGTGTCATGATTCTACTTCAAGAACTTTCAAGCCATCCAAGATCCTTTGAAGCTCTAGATCATTTCTTGTCATTTCTAGTAGGTTTACCTACTATACTTAAGGTAGTAATGATGTTCATAACATCATTCGATTCATATATATATTCGAAGATTTAAACTTGTAATCACTAGAACATAGTTTAGTTAATTCTAAACTTGTTCGCAAACAAAGTTAATCCTTCTAAATTGACTTTTAAAATCAAAAAAACACATGTTCTATATCTATATGATATGCTAACTTAATGATTTAAAACCTGAAAACACGAAGAACACCGTAAAACCGGACATACGCCGTCATAGTAAAACCGGGGGCTGTTTTGGGTTAGATAATTAAAAACTATGATAAACTTTGATTTAAAAGTTGTTCTTTTGGGAAAATGATTTTTCTTACGAACATGAAACTATATCCAAAAATCATGGTTAAACTCAAAGTGGAAATATGTTTTTCAAAATGGTCATCAAGACGTCGTTCTTTCGACTGAAATGACTACCTCTACAAAAAAAACTTGTAACCTGTATTTCCGACTATAAACCTATACTTTTTCTATTTAGTTTCATAAAATACAGTTCAATATGAAACCATATCAAGTTGATTCACGCAAAACGGATTTAAAACGAAGAAGTTATGGGTAAAACAAAATTGGTTAAAAATGGTTAATTTGACTACGGGATGAATTGACAAAAATCTATACTAACCATATCCTAACTAACTTATATTGTATTATACATGTATTCTAACATATATTATGTAATCTTGATAGACCATAGACACGTATACTATGTTTTGACATATCATATCGACGTCATCTATATATATTATTTGGAACAACCATAGACACTCTATATGCGGTAATGTTCGAGTTAGCTATACAGGGTTGAGGTTGATTCCAAAATAATATATATACTTTGAGTTATGATCGAGTCTGAGACTTGTATACACTGGGTCATGGATTGATTCGAGATAATATATATTGATTTATTTCTGTACTACTAACTGTGGACAACTAATTGTGGACTACGAACGTTGGACTATTAACTTAATAAACTTAAATCGTTAAAACATAATAAAACATATTGTGAATATATTTCGATTATACTTTGATATATATGTATATATTTGTTATAGGTTCGTGAATCGACCAGTGGCCAAGTCTTATTTCCGACGAAGTAAAAAAATCTGTGAAAGTGAGTTATAGTCTCACTTTTAAAATCTAATATTTTTGGGATGAGCATACATGCAACTTTATAAATGTTTTACAAAATAGACACAAGTACGCAAAACTACATTCTATGGTTGGATTATTAAACCGAATATTGCCCCTTCAAGTCTGGTAGCCTAAGAATTAGGAAAATGGCCCCTAATTGACGCGAATCCTAAAGATAGATCAATTTGGCCTAACAACCCCCATTCAAAACTTGAATGGCTTTAGTAATTTGATTTATATAGTGATTACGATTGCCAATTTATGACATACTTGCGAGTATGCAGGGAATATTCTATATGCATTAAAGTTAATGTCGGTTACCAGGTGTTCATCATATGAATGATTTTTTATACACTTGCGAGTGTAAGATTATTGAATAAATGAAATCTTGTGGTCTATTATTACGATTTGATAAATATATAGGTTAAACCTATAACTCACCAACATTTTAGTTGACGTTTTAAGCATGTTTATTCTCAGGTGATTATTAAGAGCTTTCACTGTTGCATGCTATATAAAGATAGGATTGGAGTCTGCATGCTTGTATAATATTGTTTAAAAACTGCATTTGAAGACTTAAGTTGTTGTGTAATTTTATTGTAAACCATTATGTAATGGTCGTGTTGAAGGTTTTTTCGTATGCCCGAGAGACATATTTAATTAATGTGGCTAATATATTATGATCCAAGTCGGGTCATACCCAATAACAAGCTTACCGACACCTTAATCGTATTTAAACTTAATGAATGGATCATTAAATCAATACGCAACACTTAGATTTTAGAAAATCGGTTTTCTAAAATATTATTACTTGAGATAAATTATTTGGATAATTTATATGATGAGGATTTAATTATTTATAAGTTTTAAATAATTAAGTTGTGTTATATTTTATAAAAGAAAGTAACTTAACAAATATCTTGTTTTATAAACAAAAAAAAACTGCATTTTATACATCCCACAAAGAGTGGTAGTTTTGGCATGCATAAATGGGTCTCACCCATGCTTATTTGTGAAGTTCAAGATGACACAACTCCTAATGTGCATGCTCAACATGTTTACCAATGTGTTGACTCAAGTAATAAAAGACTAACATGCATTCAAACAAGGTAAGAGAAGAAAAACACTCCCAATTTATTCTGCTGAGTATTCTGGCCGAAATTATTTAGGTAAAGAGGGAGTGCTTGAGCTTGATTGAAAGCTCATCTTCAAGTGTAAATAAATCCTAACCATAGTATTAGGTGTTGGCATCAAGTTTGGGGTATTATCTCTTGAGGTTTCATTGTTTTGAGGCTTCATTCAACCTCATCTTTGAGCTTGCTGCTGTCCAGTTTTTTGGGGTGTGAAAGGAGTGGGTTTCAAGCTTTGTTTGCTAGCTCATTAAGGTTCGAAAGCCTAACTATATCGAGAGTGTATTGGTGCATTGTTTCATTATCTTGCAACCTTGTAAACTACCCTCAATTTTCTTGAGGAGGTACTACTTCTTCCTTAATCTTATTTGTAAGTATATTTCAAGACTTGATATCTACTTGGAATTTAAATAAATGGTTAAATATATACACTTGTTTTCTTAATAAATCATGCTTCCGCTTGCTATATATCTTCCTAAATTGGTTTAGTAATTTTGTTAACATTAAGAACATGTCGTTATATTGAATTCCAACAATGGTATCTAGAGCCGAGGTCTTTGGAATATGCTTCTTAAGTGGTTAATAAACCCATGAGTTTTGTAATCTATAAACATGCATAAAGTAGATTGCAAAATCTTTTCGGGTTTGGAGGGTTGCTTGGTTTGGCTGAATTCTTGGACACCCAAAATGGGTTTTGGGTTGTTCCATTTTGGTCATATTTGTTGTTCACAATCATAGCCACGACCTTGTCTTTGAATGGATGTTTGTTTGGTTGATTTATTCATTCATTTGGTTTGTAATAATTTATTCAATTTGGTTTGTAATAATTATTCATTTGGTTATGTAATTTATTTTATATTTGGTATGTAAAATAGATTAGGTTGTAATTTCATTTTTTAGAAAAATGTATTAGGATATATTTTGTAAAATGATGAAGATAATGAAGACTTGAAGAACACAAGAAGAAGCATTTGGATGCAAGATTAAGTGGGAGATTTAAAATCTCCTACTTTGTGTTATAACCCTTACCGGTGACATTTGTTTTCGGCTAAACAAATGTCTACCAAAATGGCTTGATTGTGAACACATTAATTTTGCATGCATGGTTGTTTTTTGTATGATTGTGGATTGTATGTTTGTATGCTACAAGTTAATCACACAAGTCAACAACAAGCATAATGGCAATTTAATTGGTTAAATTAGACATTTATAAACGACATGCAAAGCGTCAATTTAAATGGTTAAATTAAAAATGGCTAAAAGGACATTAATTAACGGTTATTAAGAAGATGATAAGGATCATATATAAAATGGTTTATATCAAGTAATTGGCTAAAATTACAAGACTTGAAAATGGATTTCAAATAAACCATGCACTAAATGCATGTTGGTGTATGGCATAAAAGTTTTCTTAAACTAGAATTAATGGAAACTTAAAATCCCTTTATCGACAAGGCAAACAAGTTAAACGCCATCCTTTTGTGTGACACTTAAAAATATTAGAGAACTCATAATGGGATAAAGGTCACCTAACCGTTATGAGCAAACTAATAGGATTAAGGTAAAATTTCGCACACTTGTGGGATAAAGGTCACCTAACCACTTGTATGTTAAATTTACACGTTTACACAAGTAGGACGACTTGATTTGGGAATCATGAACTTAGGGTCACCGAAGCATGAGGAACAAATAGGCGTTGATGGGATTAATATGCCATGCAAAAGGATTGCATGATCCCATAACTTAGAAGTTACAAAAGGATTGCAATTGTCATACAATGACTACCTAGCTAAATCAAATGACGGGATAAAGGTCACCTAACCGAAATTTGGTTTACCGATGGATTCTAAAATTTAATAAATATCAATTGGATTTAAAGGGTATTGATTGTTAAATTAAAATTAATACTTAAACAACTTTGTTAAATTTTTGTAGATGGCCGCCAATAACAACAACATTCCAAACGCACCAATAAACTTTAACAACCTATCGTTGAGGTCAATCCTCGAAAAGGAAAAACTCAACCATACGAACTTCATGGATTGGTTCCGCAATCTAAGAATTGTCCTCAAACTAGAGGACAGGGTGTATGTGTTGGAAGACCCCATTCCCGATCAACCGGACGAGGATGATACGGAAGGCATGGCTTATTAGGAGAAATATTGCACCGATTCGGTGCAAGTTTCTTGACCCATGCTTGGGACTATGATACCCGAACTCCAAAAGGATTTTGAGCTTCATAGTGCATATGACATGATCACACAGTTGAAGGAGATGTTCCTTCAACAAGCTCGTGTCGAGCGCTTTGAAACGGTTCGAGCGCTTCATGCATGTCGGATGGATGACTCCCAATCCGTTTCATCTTATGTCCTTAAGATGAAAAGCCTAATTGATCGAGCGAACCGTCTAAACTGCAACGTGTCTAATGAATTAGCCACGGACCTTATCCTTAACTCCTTGTCAAAGAGGTTTGACACATTTGTAATGAATTACAATATGAAAGGATGGGATAAGAGCATTGGCGAATTACACGCCATGCTTAAGACGGCCGAAGCGAGCATGGGTAAAAGGGCTTCACCCATGTTTATGATCAATGAAGGCGGGTCCAAAGGCAATAACACTTCTAAGCTGAAGGCGGCTAAGAGAAAAGGACCCGCCTACCAAGGCAAGGGCAAGGGAAAGGGGAAGATGGTTACCCCAACCAACAATAACAAGAAGCAAAAGGTTGCCGGAAAGGTTAACCCCAAGGAAGATCCGTTCTTTGGTTGCGGTGAAATGGGTCACTGGAAACGCAACTGCCCGGTCTACCTTAAGGAGTTGAAGGAAAAGAGGGATGCAGGGCAAACCTCAGGTAATGTATACATGGTATACATTGAGCTTAGTATTACTTCTTCTAATACATAGGTATTAGACACAGGATGTGGAACTCACATTTGCAATTCTATGCAGGGGTTCAAAAGAAGTAAACAAGAAGCTGGAACATCAAGTCTCTACATGGGAAATGGAGCTAAGGTGCACATAGTAGCTGAAGGAGACTTTATTCTAAAGCTTCCAAGTGGTTTGGAACTTATTTTGAAAAATGTTTTATATGCACCCGATTTATCGCGAAACATTATTTCTGTATCCCGTTTGAAACAATGTGGTTTTAATCTTAATTTTATTAATGATGATATCCATGTTTCTTTAGATAGTGTGTTCTATTTCAAGGCTTCGCCTGTGAATGGTATTTATGAATTGGTTCATGATGACACATCATACAATAGCTCAATATACCATGCAAACACCAAGAAACTCAAAAGGGATTTGAGTGATTCCTACTTATGGCATTGTCGCCTTGGTCACATAAACAAGAATCGAATGCATACACTTCAAAATAATGGACTTTTGAAATCAAATGAACTAGACTCGATTGATGTATGTGAATCTTGTTTACAAGGCAAAATGACTAAAGCACCTTTCAAAGGGACCTATGAAAGGGCTAAAGACTTATTAGGATTAATACATTCGGATGTATGTGGACCCTTTAAGCACATAACTAGGAATGGTGAAAGATACTTCGTTACTTTCATTGATGACTTTAGTCGTTTCGGATATGTCTACTTATTAAGACACAAGGACGAAACTTTTGAAGCGTTCAAGGAATATCAAAATGAAGTACAAAATCAACTCAATAAGACAATCAAGGTACTTCATACTGATAGAGGAGGTGAATACCTAAGCGATGCTTTCCAAGATCATCTTAAAAGCTGTGGGATTATCTCACAGCTTACTCCTCCTGGAACACCCCAACTTAATGGAGTTTCCGAAAGGAGGAACCGAACCCTAATGGATATGGTTTGATCTATGATGGCTAGAAGCTCGTTGCCTCTATCATTTTGGGGTTATTTTCTATGCTCCACGGCTCGTATTCTAAATATAGCCCCAACCAAGAAAGTGGAACGAACTCCTCACGAGATGTGGTTTGGAAAACCTCCATCTCTATCATACTTAAAGGTATGGAGATGTGAAGCTTATCCTAAGTGTTACGTCCCTAATAAGTTGAATGCTCGATCCACGAAGTGTATCTTTATAGGATATCCCAAGGATGATATGGGATATTATTTCTATGATCCTTCCGAGCAAAATGTATTTATTGCTCGAAAGGCTGAATTCCTTAAAACTAAGTTCCTAATGGAAGGAAATAGTGAAAGGAAGATAGATCTTGAAGAGGTTCAAGATCAAGCAGATGATACACATTGGTTAACACCAGCACTCAACATGAAAATGTTGAGAGTGATCAAATGGATGATCAAAATACATAAGATGTTCGCAGATCTGGTAGAATTAGTAATCCTCCTGAGAGATATGGGTTTCTTATGGATGGTTGCTATGTGGTTGATTTGGATGAACCAACAAACTACCAAGATGCCTTATCAAGGATTGATAAGGATAAATGGCAGGAAGCCATGAACGCTGAGATGCAATCCATGTATGACAACCAAGTTTGGGAACTTGTTGAACAACCTGCTGGCTCAAGGCTAGTTGATTGTAAATGGCTTTTCAAAATGAAAACCGACATACATGGAAACTTGGATACATATAAAGCTAGACTTGTAGCAAAAGGTTTCACTCAAACTCAAGGGGTTGACTATGATGAAACTTTTTCGCCTGTGGCAATGCTAAAGTCTATTAGGATATTACTCGCCATTGCTGCTCATTATGATTATGAAATATGGCAAATGGATGTCAAGATCGCTTTCCTAAATGAACATCTTGAGGAAGATGTCTATATGGTTCAGCCTGAAGGTTTTGTTGATCCGAAATATCTTAAGAAGGTATGCAAGTTAAAGAAGTCAATCTATGGATTGAAACAAGCATCTAGAATGTGGAATCATCGTTTTAAAGAGGAGGCCAAGAAATTTGGCTTCATTAAAAATGGTGATGAAACTTGTGTATACAAGAAATCTAGTGGGAGCACTATCATGTTCCTTGTATTATATGTAGATGATATATTATTATTTGGAAATGATATTCCGACAATGCAAGGAGTTAAAACTCGGTTAAGTAAATGCTTCTCCATTAAGGATCTTGGAGAAGCATAATATGTTTTGGGGATTGGGATCTACAGGGATAGATCCAAGAAACTGATAGGTTTGAATCAAAGTGCATACATTGAAAAGATCTTTAAAAGGTTCAAGATGGAGAACTCTAATAAAGGTTTGGTACCTATTCAAAAGGGAACACTTCTCTGTTCATCTCAGTGCCCCACCACGAAAGATGAACATGAGAGAATGAAGAAAGTCCCATATGCGTCTGCCGTTGGGTCAATCATGTATGCAATGATATGCACTAGACCGGATGTGTCATGCGCTCTTAGCCTGACAAGTAGATACCAGAATAACCCAAGAAACAGTCATTGGATTGCTGTCAAAAGTGTATTGAAATACCTTAGGAGGACTAAGGTTATGTTTCTGATATATGGGTCTGGTGAGGAGGAACTCGTTGTAAAAGGTTACGTGGATGCGAGTTTCCAAACTGATCGTGACGATTCTCGATCACAATCCGGTTATGTCTTCACATTAAATGGAGGTGCGGTCTCTTGGAAGAGTTCAAAACAGGATGTTGTTGCATTATCCACTACAGAGTCAGAGTACATTGCCGCCTTATTGGCAGCTCAGGAAGCTGCATGAATGAAGAAATTCATCGACGACTTAGGAGTAGTCCCTTCCATTCAGGACCCTCTTGAGATCTTTTGTGACAACGAGGGTGCGATTGCTCAAATCAAAGAACCTCGTGCTCATCAAAAGACCCGTCACATTGAGCGGAGATTCAACTACATAAGGGATGAAGTTGAAAAGGGAAAGATATGTATTTACAAAGTTCACACAGATCTTAATATAGCGGATCCTCTCACGAAGCTCTTACATGGAGCAAAACATAATGGACATGTTTGTGCATTAGGGCTTCGATATTCTAGTGACTGGTCATGATCTGTTTAAGTATTGTAACGGAACGAAATTGTTCAAACTCATTAATATAACTATGGCATTAATTTATTTTGAGTTATGTTCCTATTTTGCATATTTTATCCATGAATAAGTAATTATTTAAATTTTGTAGTCGATCACATTTGTGGGAACGAGTGTGAGGTTTAGACTATTATGAACTTGGATTGGTATACATTCACGGGATGAATGTGGGGCAAGGTTGCAACCAAGGTTCATAGATATTTGTGGGATACAAATATTGGAAAACCCGCCCTCAAGATTTACTAAATGGAGCCTTTGTGGTTGATCACACGTAATCTTGAGTAAAGGTGAATATCATTGTATCCTTTAACCTGAGATGCATATTGGGTTCGGATATTTACCAAGTATTGTGCCTTGATTCTTTCCTTCGCTATTCTGAAATATGGTAGTTCATAAGGAAGAGCTCAGGTATAATGCAAGTTATATATTTAGGACGTATGTAGTCAAAATGGAATTTGTCCCTCTTATTCGTTGAGAGTCAGATGTCTAAGGCCTGATAAAGTTAAATCTATAAGAGAGTGATCACTCTGTATCTCTTGGATTTAACATGACATCTAGGATGAAAGGATTAATGAAAGATTCACCTATTCATATTCGAGATGGGAACTCGAAAAGGATGATGTTATTGAATGGCACATAGTCATAACATATTGGGGGTGATGGACGGTCGTTAGGTGGTATCCGTCACTTGCATTAATTTCTTATGTTTCTCGTGCAAGTGGAAGATTGAAGGTTTTTTCGTATGCCCGAGAGACATATTTAATTAATGTGGCTAATATGTTATGATCCAAGTCGGATCATACCCAATAACAAGCTTACCGACACCTTAATCGTATTTAAACTTAATGAATGGATCATTAAATCAATACGCAACACTTGGATTTTAGAAAATCGGTTTTCTAAAATATTATTACTTGAGATAAATTATTTGGATAATTTATATGATGAGGATTTAATTATTTATAAGTTTTAAATAATTAAGTTGTGTTATATTTTATAAATGGGTTTATAAAAGAAAGTAACTTAACAAATATCTTGTTTTATAAACAAAAAAAAACTGCATTTTATACATCCCACAAAGAGTGGCGGTTTTGGCATGCATAAATGGGTCTCACCCATGCTTATTTGTGAAGTTCAAGATGGCACAACTCCTAATGTGCATGCTCAACATGTTTGCCAATGTGTTGACTCAAGTAATAAAAGACTAACATGCATTCAAACAAGGTAAGAGAAGAAAAACACTCCCAATTTATTCTGCTGAGTATTCTGGCCGAAATTTTTTAGGTAAAGAGGGAGTGCTTGAGCTTGTTTGAAAGCTCATCTTCAAGTTTAAATAAATCCTAACCATAGTATTAGGTGTTGGCATCAAGTTTGGGGTATTATCTCTTGAGGTTTCATTGTTTTGAGGCTTCATTCAACATCATCTTTGAGCTTGCTGCTGTCCAGTTTTTTGGGGTGTGAAAGGAGTGGGTTTCAAGCTTTGTTTGCTATCTCATTAAGGTTCTAAAGCCTAACTATATCGAGAGTGTATTGGTGTATTGTTTCATTATCTTGCAACCTTGTAAACTACCCTCAATTTTCTTGAGGAGGTACTACTTCTTCCTTAATCTTATTTGTAAGTATATTTCAAGACTTGATATCTACTTGAAATTTAAATAAATGGTTAAATATATACACTTTTTTTCTTAATAAATCATGCTTCCGCTTGCTATATATCTTACTAAATTGGTTTAGTAATTTTGTTAACATTAAGAACATGTCGTTATATTGAATTCCAACACGTGTGAGAACGCTATATTTTAGATTATCATTATTTGATAATCTTCGTAATGTTTTTAAACCTTTATCGATAAAATAAAGGTTATGGTTTGTTTTTAAAAATCGAATGCAGTCTTTGAAAAACGTCTCATATAGAGGTCAAAACCTCGCAACGAAATCAATTAATATGAAACGTTTATAATCGATATGAACGGGATATTTCAGTTGGTATCCGAGCATTGGTCTTAGAGAACCAGAAATTGCATTAGTGTGTCTTATCGAGTTTGTTAGGATGCATTAGTGAGTCTGGACTTCGACCCTATTTTCTTTAAAAACAATTGCTTAACACTTTTTATTGGAAACTACATATTGTTAACATGTAAATATGCAACATAAAGAACATTTATAAAGAGCTTCAAACATGCAACATAAAGAAGCATGTTATGTTTACGGGTTAGTGATGTTCGCTTCTCACCAAATTGAGAAAAAGAACATCGGATTGCAACTGTTAAATAAAACATTCCCACAAGTGACGGATTCAGTAGTTGGGGTGAGAAATAAGGTTTTTATATTGTTACGGGGCTGTTGGGCATTACGTAACCCTCGTCCTTTTGATGACGTTACAACATGCTGTCTTGCCAACAACCACAACGGTTATTTTCTACAAGACCAAGGATGTGAAATAATACTAGTAAAACCCGAATGCATGACTTATTTCTGGACTTATGAATTATGTATCTTTATTGCCTTTGCTGAATGACTTGCGTTAAACTAGAAATTGTCTTCGCAACTGCTTTGTATCAAAGTTATTGTGTGCTATATTTTATGCTATATGTAAAATAGCGGTATTGTAAGCTTATAAAATATTGTATAAAAGTTTGAACGCGAAATATTATTGTAATCAATTTTTCATATAGAATTGTAGTAGTTGAATTGAATATTAGCTATTAAGTATGAACTTAACGGGTAGGTACTACCCGAATTAAAACTTATAAAATGCTAATATGAAGAAAAAGATTTTTTATAAATAAGTTCATATTATGCTACGAAATATTATTAACTACTCTTAATATTCTATATGATTAACTCATTTCTTTTGGCTATTTTTGAAGGAAATGGCACCGACTACTTGACACACCATGAATATGAGTGAAGAAGAATTCCGTACCTTTCTTTCTGCGAACATAGCCGCAGTACAGGCTGCAATGCAAAATAACAACAATAACTCTGGATCTAGCAATGGAACCAATTCCACAAGAAATCGTGTAGGATGCTCCTACAAAGAATTCACTGCCTGTAAACCTCTAGAATTCGATGGAACTGAAGGACCAATCGGATTGAAACGGTGGACTGAGAAGGTCGAATTGGTGTTTGCCATAAGTAAGTGCACTGAAGAAGACAAAGTAAAGTACACTACGCATACCTTCACAGGTACTGCGTTAACATGGTGGAACACCTATCTCGAGCAGGTGGGACAAGATGCTGCTTACGCACTACCGTGGTCAGCATTCAAACACTTAATGAACGAGCAGTACCATCCCAGAAACGAGGTCAATAAGCTCAAGGTAAAGCTTAGAGGGTTACGAACACAAGGGTTTGATATTACCACGTACGAATGATGAAGAAGAGAAGATCGACGCATTTGTAAAAGGGTTATTAGAAAGAATTCAAGAAGATGTGAGTTCACACAAACCCGCCTCCATACAAAAGGCAAGTCAAATGGCTCATAAACTCATAAATCAGATTGAGGGAAGAATTAAAGAGAAGGCGGCCGAAGAAGCCAACACGAAACAAGTCAAGAGGAAGTGGGAAGAAAACAGTGACAAGAGTCACCAATACAACAACAACAACAATAATCGCAATTACAAATGCAATAACTACCGCCACAACCGCAACTTTAATCGCGACAACAATAACAATCCCAACAACAACTACAACAACCGTTTCAACAATAACAACAATCGCAACAACAACAATCCCAACAATAACAACCAGAGGCAGAAACCATGCCAGAGGTGTGAAGGATACCATCTGACTGGGCTTTGTATGACATCGTGTACTAAGTGTAATAGAAAGGGTCATGGTACGACAAAGTGTGAAGTTTACGGACCAATGGCTAACAAGAATAAAGGAACAAATAATGTCGGAACAAATAATACCGCCATTATTTGTTATGGATGTGGGAAGCCAAGTCATATCAGAAACGAATGCCCAAATTAGGGGAATACTAATGGACAGAGCCACGGAAGAGTTTTCAATATTAATACGGCAGAAGTGCAGGAAGACCCAGAGCTTGTTACGGGTACGTTTCTTATTGACGATAAACCTGCTTATGTTTTATTTGATTCGGGGGCGGATAGAAGCTATATGAGTAGAGATTTTTGTGCTAAATTAAGCTGCTCATTAACACCATTGGATAATAAGTTTTTACTAGAATTACCAAACGGTAAATTAATTACAGCTGATAAAATATGTCAGAATCGAGAAATTAAACTGGTTAGCGAAACGTTTAAGATTGATTTGATACCAGTAGATTTAGGGAGTTTTGATGTGATAATTGGCATGGAATGGTTGAGAGAGGTGAAAGTAGAGATCATTTGTTACAAAAATGCGATTCGCATTATGCGCGAAAAGAGAAAACCCTTAATGGTGTACGGTGAGAAGAGCAACGCGAAGTGAAATCTTATTAGTAATTTGAAGGCTCAAAAGCTAATAAGAAAAGGTTGCTATGCCGTTCTAGCACACATCGAAGAAGTCAAACCCGAAGAAAAGAACATCAATGATGTTCCCATCGCAAAAAAATTTGCCGATGTATTTTCGAAAGAATTACCAGGACTACCTCCACACCGATCTGTTGAATTTCAAATAGATCTTGTACCAGGAGCTGCACCAATAGCTCGTGCTCCTTACAGACTCGCAACTAGAGAAATGAAGGAATTACAAAGTCAATTACAAGAACTTTTAGAGCGTGGTTTCATTCGACCAAGTACATCACCATGGGGAGCTCCGGTGTTGTTTGTCAAAAAGAAGGATGGTACATTCAGGTTATGTATCGACTACCAAGAGTTGAACAAACTTACCATCAAGAACCGTTATCCATACCGAGAATTGATAACTTATTTGATCAACTACAAGGTTCGTCAGTTTATTCGAAGATTGATTTACTTTCCGGGTATCATCAAATGCGGGTGAAGGAGGATGATATTCCGAAGACTGCTTTTAGAACTCGTTACGGTCATTATGAGTTTATGGTTATGCCGTTTGGATTGACTAACGCACCAGCTGTGTTCATGGACCTCATGAACCGAGTGTGTGGACCATATATTGACAAGTTTGTCATTGTTTTCATTGATGACATACTTATTTACTCAAAGAATGATTAAGAGCACGAAGAGCATTTGAGAAAAGTGCTAGCATTATTGAGGAAGGAAAAATTGTACGCTAAATTTTCAAAGTGTGCATTTTGGTTGAAAGAAGTTCAATTCCTCGGTCATATAGTGAACAAAGAAGGTATTCAAGTTGATCCGGCAAAGATTGAAACCGTTGAGAAGTGGGAAACACCGAAAACTCCTATGCAGATACGCCAATTTTTTGGATTGGCTGGTTACTACAGAAGATTCATCCAAGATTTTTCCAAAATAGCAAAACCCTCGACTGCATTAACGCATAAAGGGAAGAAATTTGAATGGAAGGATGAACAAGAGAAAGCGTTTTAGTTGTTGAAGAAAAAGTTAACTACGGCACCTATATTGTCATTGCCTGAAGGGAATGATGATTTTTTGATATATTGTGATGTCTCAAAGCAAGGCCTCAGTTGTGTATTGATGCAATGAACGAAGGTGATTTCCTATGCGTCCAGATAATTGAAGATTCACGAGCAAAATTATACCACTCATGATTTGGAATTGGGTGCTGTTGGTTTTGCATTAAAGACTTGGAGGCACTACTTATATGGGGTCAAAAGTATTATATATACCGACCACAAGAGTCTCCAACATATATTTGATCAGAAACAACTGAACATGAGGCAGCGTAGGTGGATTGAGTTGTTGAATGATTACGATTTTGAGATTCGTTACCACCCGGGGAAGGCGAATGTGATAGCCAACGCTTTGAGTAGAAAGGACAGAGAACCTATGCGGGTAAAAGCTATGAATATAATTATTCGTACTAACCTTACTACTCAAATAAAGGAGGCGCAGCAGGGAGTTTCAAAAGAAGGAAATTTGAAGAATGAAATACCCAAAGGATAGGAAAAACATCTTAATATTCGGGAAGACGGAACCCGATATAGGGCTGAAAGAATTTGGGTACCAAAGTTTGGAGATGTGAGAGAAATGGTACTTAAGGAAGCACATAAAACCAGATATTTAATACATCCCGGAGCAGGGAAGATGTACAAAGACCTCAAGAAACACTTTTGGTGGTCGGGTATGAAAGCCGATATTGCTAAATACGTAGGAGAATGTTTGACGTGTTCTAAGGTCAAAGCTGAACATCAGAAACCATCAGGTCTACTTCAACAACCTGAAATCCTGGAATGGAAATGGGAAAACATTACCATGGATTTCATTACTAAATTGCCAAGGACTGCAAGTGGTTATGATACTATTTGGGTAATAGTCGATCATCTCACCAAATCAACACACTTTTTGCCAATGAGAGAAGATGATAAAATGGAGAAGTTGGCACGTTTATACTTGAAGGAAGCCGTCTCCAGACATGGAATACCAGTCTCTATTATCTCTGATAGGGATGGCATATTTGTTTCAAGATTTTGACAAACGTTACAACAAGCATTGGGAACTCGTCTAGATATGAGTACTGCCTCTCATCCATAAACGGATGGGCAGAGTGAAAGGACGATACAGACTCTTGAAGACATGCTACGAGCATGTGTTATTGATTTTGGAAACAGTTGGAATCGACATCTACCGTTAGCAGAATTTTCCTACAACAACAGTTACCACTCGAGTATTGAGATGGCACCATTTGAGGCACTTTATGGCAGAAAGTGCAGGTCTCCAATTTGTTGGAACGAGGTGGGGGATAGACAAATTACGGGTCCGGAGATAATCCAAGAAACGACTGAGAAAATTATTCAAATTCAACAACGGTTGAAAACCGCCCAGAGTCGACAAAAGTGCTACGCAGACAGTAAAGAAAAGATATAGAATTTGAAATTGGAGAGATGGTCATGCTTAAGGTTTCACCTTGGAAAGGCGTTGTTCGATTTGGTAAACGGGGGAAACTGAATCCAAGGTACATTAGACCATTTAAAATTATAGATCGTGTCGGACCAGTAGCTTACTGACTTGAATTACCTCAACAACTCGTCGGCGTACATGATACTTTTCACGTATCGAATCTGAAGAAATGCTTAGCCAAAGAAGATCTCGCTCTTCCTTTAGACGAAATTTAAATCAATGAAAAACTTCAATTCATTGAAGAACCCGTCGAAATAATGGATCGTGAGGTTAAAAGACTTAAGCAAAATAAAATACCAATCGTTAAGGTTCGATGGAATGATCGTAGAAGACCCGAGTTCACCTGGGAACGTGAAAATCAGATGAAGAAGAAATACCCACACTTATTTCCAGATGATACGTCAACACCTCCAACTGCTTAAAATTTCGGGACGAAATTTTTTTAACGGGTAGGTACTGTAGTAACCCGAACTTTTCCATGTTTATATATTAAATGAAAACTATATTTACATGATTAAATGTTTTCAACATGTTAAGCAATCAAACTTGTTATGACTTGATTAATTGAAATGAGTTTATGTAGACAATTGACCACCCCGTTTGCCTGATGATTCACGAACGTCATAACTTGTGATGATTATATAATCATTTTATTTTTTTATGATGTAAGTTTTTGTTATATATATATATATATATATATATATATATATATATATATATATATATATATATATATATATATATATATATATATATATATATATATATATAAGAAATACAATTAAATCAAAGATGTACAAGTAAAACACTATTTACTAGAGTAAAACACTATTTGCTACAGTAAAATACTATTTGCTACAGTAAAACACTATTTGCTACAGTAAATTTTTGCTTTGCTACAGTAAAATACTATTTACTGCAGTAAAA
This sequence comes from Rutidosis leptorrhynchoides, assembly GCF_046630445.1. Classification (NCBI taxonomy): domain Eukaryota; kingdom Viridiplantae; phylum Streptophyta; class Magnoliopsida; order Asterales; family Asteraceae; genus Rutidosis; species Rutidosis leptorrhynchoides. The sequence continues at coordinate 274,475,585 of NC_092338.1, read as the reverse complement.
ACTATTTGCTACAGTAAAATACTATTGCTACAGTACACACTATTTGCTACAGTAACACTATTTACTCGTATTCAATCCGTATTCGTACTCATACAATATCCACCCTCTAGACGTATATACTATTGGTATATACACTCAATGATCAGCTCCTTAGCAGCCTTAATGACTCATCAAACATGTGGGAACCATCATTTGGCAACTAGCATGAATGATTACACTAAAAATCAAACTAATGGAGCCTATATCTTGACTCCATATTCACGTTTTCTTTCACCCACCACAAACACATTTTCATTTCAACTTTTCTGCATCAAACACATCTCTCTCAAATTCTCTCTTGATGTTCTAAGTGTTCTTTATCATCTTCATCAGAATCTACATCAATCTAGCTCATAAATCCATACATAAACCAACTTACAAAACAACAACTCAAGAAGACATCAAGAACACTTTCAAGTTACTAGCTTACTTCCAATCTTGCAAATCCATTTCGAGTGATTATCCAATCTCAAGAAATCTTTGTTATTTACAGTAGGTTATCTTTTTAATTCAAGGTAATACTCATATTCAAACTTTGATTTAAATTCTATAACTATAACAATCTTAATTCGAGTAGTAAACTCACTTGAACTTGTTTTAGTGTCATGATTCTACTTCAAGAACTTTCAAATCATCCAAGATCCTTTGAAGCTCTAGATCATTTCTTGTCATTTCCAGTAGGTTTACCTACTATACTTAAGGTAGTAATGATGTTCATAACATCATTCGATTCATATATATATTCGAAGATTTAAATTGTAATCACTAGAACATAGTTTAGTTAATTCTAAACTTGTTCGCAAACAAAGTTAATCCTTCTAACTTGACTTTTAAAATCAACTAAACACATGTTCTATATCTATATGATATGCTAACTTAATGATTTAAAACCTGGAAACACGAAGAACACCGTAAAACCGGACATACGCCGTCATAGTAAGACCGGTGGCTGTTTTGGGTTAGATAATTAAAAACTATGATAAACTTTGATTTAAAAGATGTTCTTCTGGGAAAATGATTTTTCTTACGAACATAAAACTATATCCAAAAATCATGGTTAAACTCAAAGTATAAATATGTTTTTCAAAATGGTCATCAAGACGTCGTTCTTTCGACTGAAATGACTACCACTACAAAAACAACTTGTAACCTATATTTCTGACTATAAACCTATACTTTTTCTGTTTAGTTTCATAAAATATAGTTCAATATGAAACCATAGAAAGTTGATTCACGCAAAACGTATTTAAACGAAGAAGTTATGGGTAAAACAAAATTGGTTAAAAATGGTTAATTTGACTACGGGATGAATTGACAAAAATCTATACTAACCATATCCTAACTAACTTATATTGTATTATACATGTATTCTAACATATATTATGTAATCTTGATAGACCATAGACACGTATACTATGTTTTAACATGTCATATCAATGTCATATATATATATATATATTATTTGGAACAACCATAGACACTCTATATGCGGTAATGTTCGAGTTAGCTGTACAGGGTTGAGGTTGATTCCAAAATAATATATATACTTTGAGTTGTGATCGAGTCTGAGACTTGTATACACTGGGTCGTGGATTGATTCGAGATAATATATATTGATTTATTTCTGTACTACTAACTGTGGACAACTAATTGTGGACTACGAACGTTGGACTGTTAACTTAACAAACTTAAATCGTTAAAACATAATAAACCATATTGTGAATATATTTCGACCATACTTTGATATATATGTATATATTTGTTATAGGTTCGTGAATCGACCAGTGGCCAAGTCTTATTTCCGACGAAGTAAAAATCTGTGAAAGTGAGTTATAGTCCCACTTTTAAAATCTAATATTTTTGGGATGAGAATACATGCGGCTTTATAAATGTTTTAAAAAATAGACACAAATACGCGAAACTACATTTTATGGTTGGATTATTAAATCGAATATTGCCCCTTCAAGTCTGGTAGCCTAAGAATTAGGGAAATGGCCCCTAATTGACACGAATCCTAAAGATAGATCTATTGGCCCTAACAACCCCCATTCAAGTTATGAATGGCTTTAGTACTTCGATTTATATGGTGATTGCGATTGCCAATTTATGACATACTTGCGAGTATGCGAGGAATATTCTATATACATTAAAGTTAATGTCGGTAACCAGGTGTTCATCATATGAATGATTTTTTATACACTTGCGAGTGTAAGATTATTGAATAAATGAAATCTTGTGGTCTATTATTACGATTTGATAAATATATAGGTTAAACCTATAACTCACCAAAATTTTTGTTGATGTTTTAAGCATGTTTATTCTCAGGTGATTATTAAGAGCTTCCGCTGTTGCATGCTAAATAAAGACAGGATTGGAGTCTGCATGCTTGTATAATATTGTTTAAAAACTGCATTCGAAGACTTAAGTTGTTGTGTAATATTATTGTAAACCATTATGTAATGGTCGTGTGAGAACGCTATATTTTAGATTATCATTATTTGATAATATTCATAATGTTTTTAAACCTTTATCGATAAAATAAAGGTTATGGTTTGTTTTTAAAAATCGAATGCAGTCTTTGAAAAATATCTCATATAGAGGTCAAAACCTCGCAACGAAATCAATTAATATGAAACGTTTATAATCGATATGAACGGGACATTTCAAAGGTGGTCGCAGAACTAAAAAGGGGAAGGTTGCAGCATTTAAAGAAATCAGCTAAAGCAGAGGGCAATAAGTCAAGACAGGAAAAAGAATACCCGTGGTAAAAGAAAAGCGAATCAAAAGCGGGAGAAGCCGAAAATACCATAAATATGGTAATAGGTGAGAGCGAAATGACAGAAACGAAAGAAGTCAAAGTTTGGAAAAAAGCAAAAATCTCATTTGAAGCAAGCGAAAGGCAATGGTTCAACAAACCCGTGATAGTTAAAGGGTACATCAAAAGTTGTAATCAGGAACTTAAGGGGTTGTGTGTAGACACTGGCTGTGACGTAGATATCATGTATGAACATTGCTATATGTCGCTACCTAGATCAGTCAAGTCACAGCTAAAAAAGAAAGCAGTTACTTTGTTTGATTTTACTGGTGGACTGGTCCCGTCATTAGGGACAGTTAGAGTTAGGTTAGAATTACGAGACAATAACAATGGTAAAAAGAGAAGGGATGTTAAGATTGAATTTGCTATAGTCAAGTCGAAAGCTGAGCATAACACACTATTAAGCAGGAACACCTTGCAAAAGCTAGGTGCCATACCATCCACAATACACGGCTTATTAAGATTCCCAACAAAGCGGGGAGTCGTAACTATAAAATCGGAAGTGGATAGAAAAGAAAGAACGATGCAAAAAGGCATAAGGCGGGGATGCAAATATGCAGAGTCAAATAAACAACGAATGGCTCAGTCAATCGAAGAAACACTCTACTCACAGGTACACAAATATTTCAATTTGGTATTTGATGTTGTGAGTTACAGTTTAAAAAAAAATAAAAGCGCCAATTTGATTTTCGATCAAAGTTACTTCCTTTAAAAAGTGTAAACAATTAAGATAGGTGCTTAATTACGTAATACGAGTGCATAAAACTACGTTGTAATTACTCCTTTTAAAGATATTACACACTATTATAAGATGCAGGGTTTGGAAAATCTTAGAAAAGGTGTTAAAATAAACAAGGAAATCAAAAGAAAACGTGGGAAAAAGATCCGTATCCACATCATGGGTTTAGCGAAAAAGCGCAATCCAAGGAATAAGAAAGAATCAGCACATGCAAGGGTCGAAAATTACCTAATGCTAAAGAAGAGCAGCTTGTGATGCAAAAGCAAAATGCAGGGGTGCGGGCACATATCAAGCCAAGAAACAGCTTACGTACAACGTCCAAAATTAGTACAGCTGTAAAGAATGATGCGCCTGAAGAGCTCGCTATATAGAAAAGTGTGCACACCCGAACATCTACTGACATCATTCAAACATGGTTGTCAGGGGGAGGTAAATTACATACATAAAATAACAGCCAAGTTAAATATTTTACTCTAAGCCAAATTGAAATTTATTTTCGAACATTATATCGGCAGGAGGTTTATGGCGTTTAAAACAACGACAATCGAGTGATTGGTGGAATAAACACCATACCAATAATAAACCTCTAAAGATCGTTCGTGAAATAATTGAGGCAAGTGAAAAAGTGTCAAAGGGAAAAATGCCACGAAAGCAACACTGGTTTAAAATGCAAGGAAACGATGGCACTGCCAGGTTAATAGCGGTAATGAAAAAGAATAATAAAAACCCAGAAATTATTGCGTGGTGAATGACCCATATAATATGGTTACTGGGAAAAGAAACAAAAGGGGCACAAGGGCTTGAAAGTAAACTGACAGGATGCGCCTTGCATGCGTAAAAATAAACGTCGCAAAAAAGCAAAAGATAGCAACAGTAGGATTGATCACCCAGACATCTGTTGAAATTTTGTTATATTTCTATTTCTGTCATTCGAATTATTTTTTATAATAAATTGAATCATGCAATTTAAGCTCATAATTTGTGCATTTTTACATTTTGATTGATTGCATACCCCTTAAGCTGCACAGGGACACACTCCGAGTCTCAAGTGGTATAGTTTAGTTTGGTTACTAATACTATTTTAATGGTAACAGTAGTAAAATATTGGTTTGTTTCAAATGCTTGTATACCGCGCAAGACGGATACTTGCAAAGTCATGACTATAAAATACAAGTTTGGTTACTTGCTAGTAGTACAGACATTGGATTGTTCGGAAGACTCTTGAAATAAGCATTGGGTTGCTTATATAGACGGATTTGATATTGGTTTATCAATGAGTACAAATAATTTTAATCTCAAGAGTATAATATGTATAAGCATTGGTTTGCTTTGAGAAGATGCAAGAATAAAAGGATCATGCGTATATAGAAGGGTAGCTCCCATCATATGCTATTGACATTTATTCATATGCTATAATGCGCATATAAGTGCAAATAAACCACTTATAAATTTGCAAATAAGTATAAAAGCATATAGCAAAATATATTAAAATATCCGTACGAAACGTCTAACGATAAGTAGAAGAATACTTATATCAAAATGCCTTTAGCAAATAGAAAAACTCTTATACCGTAACATCGTATAAGAAAAGGCAGATACCTAAAAAGGATAAAATTCTACTCTTACGCATGTCGTTTAAGATAATTATTTCCTACAAACATAATAATACACTAGGGGTGGCTTAATTGGAACGGTGACCTACACTAAGGAGAATATACCATCATCGCACGCAGCGATCAGACGCATACCATGCTTTAAAACAGAAATAAATAAATATAGATATAGGGATGTGAAACCCTCAAACTGTTGGGCCCATCCCTCACTGACTCAAACAACCTGGAGGCGGACAAACATTGTCCCTCCACTTCAAACCACATGCAAGCCTAAGCAAGCATTTCATCAACCACCTGGCGAGACGAAAAGTCCCCATTCTCAGCTAATTCCTCCAAATGAGGAATTCTCAAATTAGCTAAAGACGCGCACGCCTCACCGCATTTCCCAGCGGCATCCTCCACAAGCTCATTTGAAATAGATACAGGAATAATGTCCGGTACAGTAAGGTTTGATTTCACAACATCCCAGAAAAGGGACCGCTCATACACACGCGCAGCTAGTATGGCTTGACCAAAAGGAACGCGGACACTCGGGCAGGCCATGATATAATTAGCAATCTCAGGAAGACCGGATCTTAAAATCGAGTATTTAGTTTTGAGGCTTGAGCATTTGGTCTTAAGATCATCACGCTCACCAACAACTGTTTGGTGCTTCGCGTCCAGCTCCTCAAAGTGTCTTTTAAGCTGGGAATTATCAGATGATGCAGTACCAAGTTGTAACGATAGATGATTCACTTGAGCATCAAGATCAGCTCGAACAGTTTCCGAATGCTTAATTTCATTCATTAGACGCTGGAACTCACCCTCAAGATGAGTATTCCTATCCTCCACCTTCAAATGAGCTGCAACCTCCTGATGAAGTTGTTCATATATCTGTTATTTTTCAGCGTCCAGCTTGGCAAACTCCATTTGCTCACGCGACAGATGTTTATGACCAAGAATTATTGAATTGGATTTCTGCTTCAGGCGGCTAATATCTTTGGCCAGATTGAACATCGTGGCCTTCGTATCAATGAAAAGATCTTGCTCAGGAGAGAGATGCTCAAACTTCGCAGTAAGATTGGAAGGAGAACAGGCACCAAGATGCAAGAACTGCTGAGTAAAAGTGGGAACCGGTATCTTAAAAAACTCGTCAAAATAATCCAGATTCATGTCAGGGGACAAAGAAAAGCTAGTCGAAATATTGAGTCGAGCACGCTTGTTGCGACTAGTATCCAGTGAAGGGGCATCTGAATACAGGTCGGTGCGCCTTTGGGATGGTGGAAGCTTGCAGGAAAGATCGGGATCCACAGTTGATTGACGGAAGATGGGAGAGTTTGGAGCAGTCTGGGACGCCTGGGCTTCTGAGGCAGGAGCGCGATGGTCAGATTGCACCTCTTGGTCAATATCAATCGGATTACTAACATCTGCAATAATAAGGAGTAGCGTTTCAAAAAAAAAAAAAAAAAAAAAAAACTAATGCTAAAAATGTTCTTAAAATAGAGCATAACGGGCGCTTACCGATAATTGGCCTTTTTTCGGCCGCTTTCGAAGTTTCCACGACAGGTGACCGCTGAATTTCAACAAAGGAAGAAACATCAGTTTCTCTTTCTTAGCGCATGCTGGTTGTTCTGTACTTTGAGGTTGCAGGAGCAACTGGATTAGTTGGGGCCTTAATGATTTCTGGTTGAACGTTGGAGTCGGTATCATGCAGATCTCTCTATCCAAAAGCAATGCTATCAGACGCCTTTAGCATCATAAACTCATTCAAATCCATTTTTGCAATATAAGACAAAATAGAATTGTAAGGGCAAAGGAATTACATATACGCCCAAGGTAATACAGATAAAAGAGGGATATACCCTTCTTGTTTCTAATAATGATAGGATGCTTATAAGAATGCATCTAGTGGGTTGAAATGCAGCCAATAACTAGCAGGACATTCGAATAAACGTGAGATGGGAGAAGGAGATTAAGGCAAGACTTGTAAAATTTATCTTCCTCAGGAAGAATTGGCAGAGGTTTATTTTTCTCCCCTTTTTTGCCAGAATACCAGACGAGAACGCTATTGTAATCTTCTGAAATACAAGTAGCTCTAACAAAGAAAAAGGACTTTTTCCAGATTCCCTTCACGCCCTGTTTTGGAGTAACACAAAACTTGGCGACATTTTCAAAAGAATACCAAATCTCATCACTCATTGAGGCACGAAACAGGTTGGTAAAAATGGACAAAGAAGGTTTGCGACCATTGGTACGACACCACATTTCAAAAATATAAATGAGATTGGTACCATAAGGGTGCAATTGACTAATACCAATTGAGTAATGATAGAGAACCACCATGAAAAAGGGGTAGGAGGAATACGGGTGTTTTCGAGCTCCAAGAACTTGTCATAAACAGCAATCATATGCTCCGGTGACTTGTTCGCCCGTTGGTCACTTGCAGGGGCAATCGGCGAATATTTCTCAATTGGGGGATATTGATCGATGATACGACGAATTTCTGCTTCGGTAATAGAAGATTCTATATCTTTCACGTTCTTATCAGAAGACATGATGGATGGATGCAAGATTTAAAGCGTAAATAAGGAAAATGAAGGAAATAAAGCACGGACCTTTGGGTAAATACGAACGGAAAAGCAAATTGGTGAAAGAAAAAGAGCAAAGTTTGAAATAAGAGAGGAGCGTGCAAAACCCAAAAAGGGTGAATTATCTATTTATACGCAAAGGAAATTTGAAAATATCACAGTCAATTTCCGAGCGTACAGGTGTATCAATCTACAAAAAGATGATTGACAAAATCGGCGTACGATAGCAACTCCAGGCGGTTACATATGTTTTCATCATTATATCTAGGATAAATAGTGACAACTTTCACCTCGGGTATAGGAATTACAGTCGAAAGGATGATTTTTCAACTATACGAATATATTGCATTAAATGCATACGGCGGTTGGTTACACATACACGCATATAATATCCTATGTGTATTACCAATATATTAAATCGAATAATTATATGATTCGGTGTAATCATTGGGCATTATTTTATGGTAATATTTTTAGTTCGACGCTATACACTCATTGGCATTGTATATAACATCGAACTGGGGGGACTTAATGATACGCATATCCGCAACACTATGCTGATTACTCATCCAAATCCCTAAACCGCACGTAAATTGCCATGTCAGAGATATGGTACGGGTATAGCCGCACTATATGCGTCTATACCATCTGATGTAAGTTTCATATACTTGCATAAGGGTCCCGTACATTCTAGAAGAATGTACGGTATAATCAATTCGGATTCTTTTCCTTAAATAACGAAAGTTAATTGGGATAAGATTGCGTTTAATTAGGGAAGAGATTCTACCGAAACCCTAATTCGTGAGCCTATAAATACATAGCTCATAACTCTAAAAACATATATACATTCATTCGTTTACTCATACGTAAACCACAACATACAAATCTTCATTGTATGAACAAAGCTTCATACGATCTTAAAGACTTTCAGGTATGTCTCAAACTATAAAACCTTCATGTCTTTGGGCTACTCAACCTCGTATGCTAGGTTGTTGGTGGACTCTCAAAACGGCCACCATGTCAGAATTGAAACGATACAGATGTGGGTTATCCACGACTAAGTGTCGGAGGTCCGAATGTTGTTAGTCCTTAAACCCCACTATGCACTCAAGTGTAGGTTCACCTTGACCTCGTGAAAATATGCTTGATCAGGTTACTTCCCCCTTGATCCTACCAATATATATATATATATATATATATATATATATATATATATATATATATATATATATATATATATATATATATATATATAGGTTACTTCCCCCTTGATCCTACCAATATATATATATATATATATATATATATATATATATATATATATATATATATATATATATATATATATATATATATATATATATATATATATATATATATAGGGGCACGATCCATGGCTAAGCTTAAAATAAGTACAAACTGGATAAGCAAATTTGGACCACAAACTACCAAAAAACCTCATTCACCTAAAAATTACACGGAGGGGCATATTATCATATTACATATTATCATATTAGAAAAGCAGCAACAACAGGTACGTAATTTACATCGTGAAGAACATATTAGGATTTCTAATGATGAATCTCTTTCAGCTTTCTTCCTCTCAAAATCAAATTAAACAACAATCTGAATCTCTTCTTCACCTCTTCTTCATCTTCTTAATCTCTTCTGTAGCTCTCTCTCTCTCACACCAGATTCAACAAACAATGGCTACTTTGATAAATCTTCAATAACAATGGCGAATTCCGATGAATGTTCAATTTACAAGGTTTTCTCTTTTTAATTTGTTGTTACCTTTATTATTATTATTATTATTCGTTAGGAAATTGTATGCTTGAGTGTTAGTGTTTGATTGACTGAATATATCATACGATATTGCACACTTGGTGTTCGATGATTTGTCTCAATGAATGTTGTGATATGTATTATTATCGATTGATATAACTGTGGTATTTTGTATCTCGCGAATAACTTTTTATGTAGCCACTTCAATGAATTAATAAAACTTCATTTATCAAAAGTTTCTAATGCTTTTGATGATCTATTGAATGATCTTTGTTATCTTTTAGGTGTTCTCTACAGAAAAGCAACAAATTCGTAGGCTGAAAGTCAAAATGAATAAAAGATTGACATAGTCATGACTGTTAACAAGATTTAAACGCTTGGTTTCTTTAATTTCTGTCTTCTTTTTCTTCCATGAATTCTGGAGGGTGTCAATTATAGGTTCAACTCATCCTATATACAAAAAACATCCCAAGAAAGTGACTGAGATATTGATTTTGCATATTGCAAACACATGACACCTCAGGAGATATTGTTTTCTACTGTATGTCTTTTTGTATAATATAGTTTCATATTTTGATGAGAAACACGGTGAGATGGGTAGTGTTATATAAATGTTTATTTTTTCTCTAATAGTGGAAATTTTGACTCATTTACGCATAAATGAGTTGAAATGGGTGGTGTTATATCTTAAACGGGTCTACTTAAAAAAAAAATACTACTCCATACTTAACTAATAGGGAATAAATCAAGTTCATCTTGATTGACTCTAGCAACAATTCCCAAAGGGGTCATTTTGGTTCAAAAGTTGAAGGCTACAATAGAATTTGATTGGTATGCAAGTTATATAATTAGTAAGGTAGGATATGCTCAAATTTGGTACCAAGAAACAGAGTATAAATTGACATGAAGAAGATAATAACAAGAGCTGCAATCTTCAACTTTCAATCTTCAATCTACTTGTGGCTTTTATGGAACCTAATAGGTCTCATACAAATTTTATTAATGCAATGTGTGCATACTAATTATATAGTGTATGTAATATCATGATTTTATAACTTTCTACTCTGTTATCTCATCTCTATTATATTTTTCTAAGCCACTATGTGCATCTTTTTTGATCACCAATATTCATGATCATGCACTCTTTACCTACATGGTAAACAAATGACCTTATTCATTTTACAGATTGTCAGGACGTATAGTGGAACCTTCTTGGGTCACTTCTACGTGCATATTCTCCTGGGTGAATAAACGGGCATTCAGTCCAATCATGAGAATAAGCCCGTGAACATGGATGCACCTTGAACGAAAAAAATATGGAACTCGTCTATCGAATATATGTCATTTTAATGTCAGGAAGAGACTGGTCGATCGGGTATTCTTTTTTCTCAGTTGTCATATTATCAAACTTAAACAACATTGGAGCGGATACAAGCTCTGAAGGAGAACATGGAGATGAATCGCTATTGGGTGAAGATGAAAATGTTGCGGACCACGAGCTTGAGTTAGTCACTGAAACGGTAAGGTTAGAGTCGTTTATTAAACCATCGAACACATGGTTCACGAGATTTCTTTGAGTGAAGCTCGAACTGTAGACAGTTTTGGTGGTACAACAAACACATCAATGGGTCGATGTCCATTAGCATCTTTAATGTTAGGATATGTAAAATGACGATATGTAAAATGACCATGTTGAGAATATGTAAAATGACCATGTTTTATTCTAATTAGAAGATTTTTATTCTAAGTGTCATGAAAATGTATGTGGGTTGTGTTGAATTAGAATGTTAATTATCTGGCATGTTTTTATCAAAGATGGTAAGCTTTTAATGTTGTTATAAATGGAGTATGCGAGGAGAACTTTGTACTTGTTTTAATTAGATCATTTGTTATTGTTGAGTCCCCAAAATAATTAAGGATTTAATTATGACAAAACTGTAATTTATTAGCACTAAAATGTTATGTGCAACCAGCACAAGTTTGTTTATGAATAGACATCAAATATTGCTATGTCAAGTGTTCAGTATGCTGCCTAGTCTACCAGCACAAGGTAGAGTGTATTCTTCGGATTAGCACAGGATGAGTACTCAACAATTCAAGAATATCAAGTGACTCAGCATAAGAAGAACCAGTAAACCTGGTAAGCAGCATACAACACAAGACAGCCATGCTCCATTACAAGCATGGTGGTTTCCCGAGTGGTCTACATCAATTGTACTATTCAACAGAAGTTAAAGACAAAGTTGAACAGGAAAGGACCCGCGTCGGTGGCTGACAAGTGACCTTACAAGACCACGTGGGAATGCAGAAGCTTAACGCATGTACAGACATGTGCTATACTTTGTCAATGCCTAGGGAACATAACATTCTCTTTGTTTAAATGAATAGTGGTGCCAAACCAAATTGGGGTGTTCCTGCAAATAGCTACCAAAGAAGAAAGAGGAGAGAACGCTCTCTTATGCAGTTGTCCCCACAAGTACAGACATCCTATGTACCAGTGGGCAATAGAACCATTACACGGTTAATAGGACTACTATAAATTGTTGTATCCACAATTGTAACAATTAGTGGTGTGGGTTTATTTATTTAGAGTCCAAAACGTGTAATAGCTTTAAGTTTATCCTCATAGCTATACTTAGGTAAATCTGTATCAACCAACTATCATTTCGCCAAGGATAGTTGTAATTCTTTGTGATTTAATCAATAAAGAATAACAGTTGAAAAATTACCTTTGACTCTATTTACATTACATGCTTGAATACTAAACTGTGGTTAATTGGTTAGTTAATTAAAAGAAATTGTATTCACCCCCCTCTACAATACTCCTGTTGTTAAACAAGGGACCAACAACTGGTGTCAGAGCTTCAGTCTTGATAATTTAATATCTTGGATCTGAATTCTCTCATGGCTGCATACTTAAATACAGCTTACCTTGAAAATGGCTCATCCAATAGACCACCCAAATTTGATAAAGATGAGTATGAAACTTGGAAGGCAAGGTTCATGCTTCACCTAGAGTCTATTGACCCACTTATGCATGGTATTGCCACAGATGGTCCATTTGTCCCAACTGAGACTATTGATAGCATCCCAGCTACTGCTGACACTCCTACCGTTCCTGGCAGAGAGGTTATTCTCACTCCAGCCAGATGGGATGCTAAGGACACACGTCGTGTTGGACTTGACCCTAAGATCAGAACTCTGTTAGCTATAACTTTACCTAACTACCTATTCAAACTGATTAAGGGAAAGCTGAATGCTAAGCTTATGTTAGACTATCTAGATGTCACTTATGAAGGCGTGGATGAGGTTAGGCAAAACAAGATTATTGCTTTGAAAAGAGAGTATGAAATGTTCTTTGCCTATAAGAATGAGACCCTTAAGCAAACCTTCATTAGGTTTAACTCCTTAGTTGCTGACCTGCTTACTTTAAAAATCACATATACTGATTTTGAACAAGTAAACAAATTCATTGACTCACTGCCTACTAAATGGAAACCTGACACTGACCCCTTAAGAACCACCCAGACCTTAAAGAACTTTAACATGTCCTCTCTTTATGGTACACTTTGGAACCATGAGAAGGCAGAAGCTAAACTTGAACTGAATTTAAAAAAAAACTTTAAGTCTGCCCCCACCACCTCAAAATCCTCAAAAACTGATGATACTGCTCTTATTGCTGCTGCTAAAAAGAAAGCTCAAAAAGCTTTACTGGTTCAAAAGTTGATGGCAGAAGATGAGTCAGCTGAAGATGAGGTGGATAGTGGTACTGGGTCTGAAGAAAGTAGTGATGATGAAGATGATTTGGAATGGTTTGCTGAAGGTATGACTTTGCTGGCTAGGCAGTTCAAAAGGTTCAATCGTAATAGAACCAGCAAGCCATACAAAGGGAGTAAGAAACCAAGTGCTAGGTATATCAGCAAATCAGTCAAGGGTCCTAAATCTGAGTGTTACAATTGTGGGAATGTTGGACATTTTGCTTGAAGCGACCCGTCCTAATCCATCTGGACGAAGTCTTCAACATATGGTCCCATTGCGATGAACAACTCCAAGTAATGTCTTTAAAATGAGCAAATGCACAACGGAAGATTTCTTTCATACCTGAGAATAAACATGCTTTAAAGTGTCAACCAAAAGGTTGGTGAGTTCATAGGTTTATCGTAATCAATCATTTTCATAATTTTAATAGACCACAAGATTTTCATATTTATAAACAGAACCTCTCGTCTGCATAAAGATAAAATCATTCATATGAATTGAACACCTGGTAACCGACATTAACTTTAATGCATAGAATATCCCCAAATAAAACCTCTCGTCTGTATAATAATAAACCTCAAAGTACTAAAGCCATCCATAACCTGAATGGGGGTTGTTAGGTCTAATAGATCTATCTTTAGGATTCGAGTCAATTAGGAACAGAACCTCTCATCTATTTCCTAATTCTTAGGTTACCAAACTAAAAGGGGTGATATTCGGTTTAATAATCCAACCATAGAATGTAGTTTAGAGTACTTGTGTCTATTTTGTCAAACATTTATAAAAGCAGAACATGTATTCTCAGTCCCAAAAATATATATTGCAAAAGCATTTAAAAATGGAGCAAATAAAACTCACCATACGATATTTTGTAGTAAAAATATGCATACGACGCAACTGAACAATGTAGAGTTGGCCTCGAATTCACGAACTTATATATATATATATAAATTGTAATCTAACAAATTTATATATTGTTAGTGTTATAATTGTTATTTTGATTATGTGTTTCATAAATAACCTAATTAATTACATTTATTTTGTATACTTTAAATAATTAATTATAATATAGTTTTATTAAGTATGTTTTTATATGATTAATCTTTAGTGTCATATCAATAATGATAATAATAATATATTAAAAATAATGATACTTATAATAATGATAATAAAAATAATGATAATAATAAAAATAAAATAATAATATTAAATATAATAATAAAATCATGTTTAATGATAATAATAATAATAATGATACTTTTAATATTAATAATAATAATGATAAGTTTAATAAAAATGCTAATTTTATATATAATGATAATTTTACTAATAATGATAACTTTAATAAAAATATTAGTTTTTAATAAAAATGATAATTTTAATGATAATACTAATAATAATGTAAATGATGATTTTAATAACATGTTATTCTTAATATTAATGATAATCTTAATAAAAATGATAATTTTATTTAATCACGACTTAATTGTATTTATATTCATCTTTACTCATAAACGTACTTATAATTATACTTTTCGGTAGTAATTACCTTAATTATATTCATGATCACAATCATAATCGTTTTTATCTTAACATTTGTAATCTTAATTATATTAGTAGTAATGATATTAATAATATAATAATTATGATATCAAGATTGGTATTAGTATTACAATAATAATAATAATAATAATAATAATAATAATAATAATAATAATAATAATAATAATAATAATAATAATAATAATAATAGTAATAATATAATATTAATAATAATAGTAATAACAATAATAAGAGTAATAATAATGCTACCTCACATGAAAAAGCTCCCAAAAGAAAATAACTGCCTTCGACAAGGCTCGAACCCGAGACCTCTCGTTCCCTAACAACCCTCCTAACCTATGGATCTGTTTCAATATTTCTGTTCTAACCTTGATTTTAATTTTACTTATACCATAGTTCAGTTTCTATTTCCTATCTCCTTCTTTTCAGCCCAATAGATCATGTAGCCCAATAGCGATTCATAAGCCCAAGTGAAACAGCAGCTGGATTTCGAATAGGATTACAGCCCAAAAGAAATAAATACAGCTGCCCAAAATCACAAGGTAAATAAGCCCATCAACAGAAAAAAATTCGCAGGTTTACTGTATCATCACGTACATCTCATATTCTTCTTGATCATTATAATCTTAATCACAAACTTCACTACCATCGTGTACATCATCAACCCGTAATCGTTTTCTTCATTTCATCAACGTTTTCCACTGTAACATTTTATACGTCTCTTCAATATCGTCATCGTTTATTACAGAATTAGAAACAGAAAGAAGTACAACAACAGTATTGACAGAAACAAGAAACTAATATGTAGTAGCAGTAGGTTGGTGGCTGTGTGGTGGTTGTTGTTCGATCAAATAGAAACAGGAATTCAAAGCTATTGCAGTAGCAAATAGCAGCAGTGATTATCGATGATTGGGTGATTTTTAAGTGGGTTTCGAAAAGAAAAAAAAATAATGAGACCGATGGTTGTGGATGGTGGGGGTTGGCGGTTCAAGGTGGTGGTTATAGTGACAGCAGCCACATCAACCTGGAGATGGTTTGCAGTACTTACAGAAACAATAGTATATTCCATGGTAGTGAGGGTGGTGATTTCTTGGAGGTGATGGGTTATGGTGGTGGTTCGAATGAAATGGAAAACATAAAATGTAGCAGTTCAATGGTTTTGGTGTCTTCGAATAGTGCAGGTCTTGGTGGTGTTCGTGTGGTTCATCTTACAGTCTTGACTAGTCATGGTTATGGTGGTGGTGATGAGTTCATGAAAAGAATAGAGAACGAGAGAAGAGAGAGAGAGAGAGTGAAAGGTGGTTTGTGTGGTTGTTTGTGTCGACAAAAACGTAAGCATCACAGCAGCTGTAGTAGTAACTAAATGACGGTGTTTGGGTTGGTGGTGGTATCATAGACCGAAGGTGGTTAGTGGTACTCATGGTGATTCAATTTGGTGGGTTTGTAATGGTGAATCTCGGTTAACAAGTGAAACAAAAAGTGGCAGTTAATTGGTGGTCGAAGGTGATGGGTTCTCATGGGGGTTTCGATGATGAAGTGGTTGGTGATCAATCGTATACAAGGTGATGGTTGTGGAGGTCCGGTGGAGGATACAGGAAGATGGAGGTGATTAATGAAGGTGTGGTTGATCATGAAGGTATTTATATGTTAGTATATATATCGAATTACATAGATATGAACCACAAACAGAAATCACATTCTAATAGTAATTTCACTGTTTAAATAGTAACGCATAGTAATCAGTTAGTAATCTCAATCTGTAAACAGAAACAGAAATAGATATATATTTTATGATGTATGTAGGTGTTATATATATATATATATATATATATATATATATATATATATATATATATATATATATATATATATATATATATATATATATATATATATATAATATTAACTAGTGGAAAGAATTGAATGGCTAATGTAATGAGTCAATTCAAAACAGTAAATCAATCAATTTAAATTAGTAAGCCGCCTCATATTTGTAATCTTCTACTGACAGTTTAATAGGGATAGTATTTCGTACACCGTTGTAAATTAGTGGCGGATAAAAGTCTTCAGAAAAATCCCATATTTTTAAATTAACTATATTTATTTATTTTGGTCATTATGGTATAAAATTCGATCATTAATTTATTAAATAAAAAATGTAACATCCCGCATTTTTTCGTTAAATTATTTTAACGCCCGTCTTTTTTTTAGATAATATCTTCCGTTATCTAAATTCGTACTTTTCGTTGACTAACGTTCTAATATTTCCGTTATTTAATTATAACATCACTCGTTTACTCGAGTGTTTTTAAAATAACTTGTTTGGTTAATTCCCGCACCCGACTACAAACTTGAGGGACTAAACTTGCCAAGAGGGCAAAGGGATGACTAGGTCAACTAGTCAACCTTCACCCTCCTCCATTCATTTCACCCTCCCCATTTCATTACTTCCATTTTTATTCTCTCAAACCCTCAAACACAAAATCATCATCTAAATTCGATATAGGAAGCTTGCAACAAAACAAATTACATATTTGGAATCCTCTCTTCGTCCTCTACAATTTGATACCAACTTCTTCTCATTTGGGTAACATTTCTAAAACTCTAGATTTTCTCAAATTCGTGTTTTTGACTTGAAATGGTGTTAGTTAGTGTCTATGGCTCGTGTCTAGCATGAATATATGATTTATTTGCTCGATTTGTTGATTTGAGTAACTAGTTTGAACATTTGAAATGGGTGTGCTTAATCTTGTGTTTTGGGTGATTAAATGTTGTTAAATTGTTAAAGTTCATGTTTTAATTGTGTTACTAGTATCACTAGCTTCGTTTTGATGTATAGGATGATTAAGAAAACTTCAAACACATAAGTATTGATTTTGTGAGTTTTGGTTAGGGTTTGATAACTCTTAAAATGGACTTTTGATGATTTGAATGCCATGAAATATTGTTGGTAAGTGTTTGGCTGGATTGTATGCTTGATTACCTTCGAAACGGCATATCATACATGTAAATTGGTTGCCCGAATCATGAAATGCATTTTGCGAACTTGAGACTTTGATTATGAACATTTAATGATCACTTGATGAGTTTTCGGCCATTGTAAATGATGTCATTGTTTGATGATATGTGTTTAGTTGTATTCCTTGTCAAAATACATTTCCGATGACATAAGATACATGCTTTAATCGTTTGCGGATCATAAATTGTGAATGTTTGATGTTTGGTTCGTGCATTTGTGTGATTTCAGCAAAGCAGGCCTGAGTACCATTTTGGACACCGTCCAACCTTTGGGATGCCGTCCAGTCCTTTATTGCTGAACGCTGTCTAGCCTTTTTGGACGCCGTCCAGATGGCCTATCAGGTGCTGTCCAACTTGGTCTTTTTACGAAAAATGTTTGCTATGCTACGCACCTCCAATTCACATGTAATTTGTTCTAACATGCTCATATATGATTAAAAACCTCAAAAAAAATAGTTCGAGACCTGACCCGAACGTGTTGACTTTTTCGTTGACTTTGACCCGACCAAGTTTTACTTTTAGCCAAACTTAACCGGATACTTATGCAATCTTTCTAACTTGCTTCTATACTAGTATCTTGCATGAAACTTGACAATTTGATTCACATGCTACATAATCGAGTCGTACCGAGCCATAGGACTAATTGAACACATTTCGCCCGACCTTGTGTCGTAACCAGTAAATTAATACAACTTACTTGTTTAGGTCAAGGCTAAGCAAATTTCATGCACACGTTTACTTTGTGAAGTACATTTATACTCGTGCACTCGAGGTGAGATCATAGTCCCACCTTTTCAACAACTTTTTATGCTTTTAAATAGTGGGCTGAGAAACATATACTTTGTTACATTTTGTACGTACTACCTACTTTTATACTTTGAACACAAGTACGATGAAACAAACATTCCACAGCGAGTTAGAACAAAAATCCTCAATTCGATTATCATTAGTTACACTTGCAGGGTGTAAGCGAGAACTTATATTGTGTGGCCATACGGGTTTGACAAACCCTCATTACGGACGGTTCACTACCGTCTACGGATGAAATATATTTTCGAGAAACAGTGTATGTTCTAACACTATTGTGATGGGGTTCTATGGAAGGAAACGTTAAGTCTTGATAATTGGGTGCTCGCGAACAAACTTTTGGAATGCAACTTTTGGATGATCAATTTTATGGAAATACTAAATCTTGTGATTCAAAAATAACGTTTATTACTACATCTATGATTTCACCACCGTCTTTCGTTGACAGTTTTCTATATGTTTCTCAGGTTCATACTTGGCTACTTAATACATGCTTCCGCACACTTTGATTACTTGCTTGGGGTCAAGCATACATGCATACGCTAGTGATAGAACTTTTGGATTCAAACTTAAAGCATACATACTTACACTATTTATAGCTACCATGATTTTCAACTTATTATGTCGCAAGTTATATCATTTATACATTATACTTTTGTAAACTTAAACTTGTTGTCGATCCGTTTGGTAAACTAAACTTTGTAAGTCTTGTACGTTTCAAATGAATGCGACATAATTTTGGTCAAACGCGTCTCATATAGGGACTATGACCACGCAACGGGACCTAAGTAGCGGTGCCGTCAATGACGATTTTGCCGGGTCGTTACAGATGGTATCAGAGCGTTGGTTGTAGGGATCTAGGATGTGCATTAGTGTGTCTGACAGAGTCGTTAGGACGCATTAGTGAATCTAGACTACAATCGGATAGTTAGCCATTGCATTCTGACATACATTTGCTATAGATAGCACTTACTTGACTACTTGTGCATTATACTTGAATCATTCTTAGGCACACTTCTTAATGGTACCAAGTTTTCATCATACGAATCCGTATTCTGCAATTTTCTTGTAA
Organism: Rutidosis leptorrhynchoides; assembly: GCF_046630445.1. Classification (NCBI taxonomy): domain Eukaryota; kingdom Viridiplantae; phylum Streptophyta; class Magnoliopsida; order Asterales; family Asteraceae; genus Rutidosis; species Rutidosis leptorrhynchoides. Next base: position 274,455,808 of record NC_092338.1, on the reverse strand, counting down.
CACACGTAAATTCATGATTCATACGCGTAAGGATGATGATGACTTCATTAGTCACACTTGTTCGGGAACTCTGTCTCCCCGATTGTAATTCACTACCTTCTCAACTTACTATTGATGTCGCACCGGTGTTCCTTACTATCTTCCACTTCTTGTTACTACCATCACTACTCTAGGTGAGTATCGTCATCACTATTTATCACTACGCTTGCGTACTATTCGTTATCATGATTCGTTACACTTCCTGTACCAAAATACACTATTGTTTGACTTGAACTGCTTTGACGTGAACGATCATTATACATTTCCCTCGGGGAATGCTTCTTTAGAGTTGCACTAATTCTTTCGATTCAATACGAGTCACGTTAGAGACGTCGTTACACTTTGTTCGTTTTAAAACTTCACGATTACATGAACTTGAATCTATGGAGTGATGTGGGAATGGAGGTATGAGTTAGCGTAATATAACGACACTCGATCAACGTGGTTATATTACGGTAAGTCATACCAAAGTTCTAATGACTCGTGATAGTGATTGGACTCGATCAACCTAATCACCACCATGTGCCATGTACATGACTTCATTTTTCTTGTTTGGGATATCCGAAAACTCTGAGAATATTGATAACAACCATACCCGGGACACATCTTCGATTATTGTCGAACCATATTTATGCTTCCGAATGAATGACAAATTCTTCCGACTTCAAACATATGTTATACGCGTATACTATCTCATTTTCTTACAGTTTATCGACGAACTACAATATGCTTGTTATGCTCACATCGAGGCGGAAACTTCTCTCGCCTTACACTCGTACTTCCGTTTAAGGAAATCCTTTTATCTAAATCCTCAATGGAGAGAGAGACTCTTCACATTATACTAGTATTCGCCTCGAGGGTGAATAGTCATAACGAACATTTTCGGAAACTGATAAATCTTCCGCGGCGCGAAATTCTTGAGAAACAAAAACTTGTTCAAAATATATCTTGAGGAGATATACTTCGTTTTGGATCGAGATCCTCGTTTCACTTCTAGATTCCGGGGTACCTTACAAAAATCCTCGGGATCACGTTTAAACATGAGTACAACACATCAACCATAACCCGACAGACCGAGCAAACATACGATTCAAACCTTAGAAACCATAAAACGAATTTGCATTATCAACTTCAATTTACTTGAGAAAAGTAGTTGCCTTTAGCCGAATTCTCTTACTACAATAATTTTCATTCGAGTATTAACGTCACACTTTTCGAGGACCCGTATAGCCGCAATTATCGTTTTCTTAATCGTTGAGCCGAAGTAGGTGATAAGCAAACCACCGGACCGAACTCATTCATGAAACAACCGAAAAATTATTCAATTCCAAGAAGGGCTCAAGACGGCCCGTAGTCGCCAAAAGAGCTACACCGATGTTAGACGTAAACATTTCAAATTCCAAGTGGGTAACTGCGTAACGTTAAAAGTCGCACCTTGAGAAGGTGCAATCCGTTTCGGGAAACATAGAAAGCTAAATCTGCAATACACAAAACCTTTTAAAATCCGGGGGCGTTTTGAACCCGTTACTAGCCGTTTAGATTTTCCGACACGTTTGAGTCTCCGTTCATCCTACATTCTCTGAATCAACTTACAAAAGTGTCTTGCAAAACAAGAAATTGTTATTCCTTTCGATGAGCTTACTATCGATGACAAACTTCACTTCCTAGGAGGACCGGTTGAATTATAAATCGTGAAACCAAACTTTAAAACAACGTAAAATCCCAAATGTCAAGGTTCGTTGAAATGCTCAAGGAAGTACCTTCACTTATCCGTAGAATTGACAACGCAAAATCTCGAGGGAGAAACAGCAACTACTACTTCCAACTAAATTTCGGGACAAAATTTCTTTTAAGGTGTGGGTAATGTAACATCCCGCATTTTTCCGTTAAATTATTTTAACGCCCGTCTTTTTTTTTTAGATAATATCTTCTATTATCTAAATTCGTACCTTTCGTTCATTAACGTTCTAATATTTCCGTTATTTAATTATAACATCACTCGTTTACTCGAGCGTTTTTAAAATAATTCGTTTGGTTAATTCCCGCACCCGACTACAAACTTGAGGGACTAAACTTGCCAAGAGGGCAAAGGGATGACTAGGTCAACTAGTCAACCTTCACCCTCCTCCATTCATTTCACCCTCCCCATTTCATTACTTCCATTTTTATTCTCTCAAACCCTTAAACACAAAATCATCATCTAAATTCGATCTAAGAAGCTTGCAACAAAACAAATTACATATTTGGAATCCTCTCTTCGTCCTCTACAATTTGATACCAACTTCATCTCGTTTGGGTAACATTTCTAAAACTCTAGATTTTCTCAAATTCATGTTTTTGACTTGAAATGGTGTTAGTTAGTGTCTATGGCTCGTGTCTAGCATGAATATATGATTTATTTGCTCGATTTATTGATTTGAGTAACTAGTTTGAACATTTGAAATGGATGTGCTTAATCTTGTGTTTTGGGTGCTTAAATGTTGTTAAATTATTAAAGTTCATGTTTTAATTGTGTTACTAGTATCAATAGCTTCGTTTTGATGTATAAGTTGATTAAGAAAACTTCAAACACATGAGTATTGATTTTGTGAGTTTTGGTTAGGGTTTGATAACTCTTAAAATGGACTTTTGATGATTTGAATGCCATGAAATATTGTTGGTAAGTGTTTGGTTGGATTGTATGCTTGATTACCTTCGAAACGGCATATCATACATGTAAATTGGTTGCCCGAATCATGAAATGCATTTTGCGAACTTGAGACTTTGATTATGAACATTTAATGATCACTTGATGAGTTTTCGGCCATTGTAAATGATGTCATTGTTTGATGATATGTGTTTAGTTGTATTCCTTGTCAAAATACATTTCCGATGACATAAGATACATGCTTTAATCGTTTGCGGATCATAAATTGTGAATGTTTGATGTTTGGTTCGTGCATTTGTGTGATTTCAGCAAAGCAGGCCTGAGTACCATTTTGGACGCCATCCAACCTTTGGGACGCCGTCCAGTCCTTTATTGCTGGACACCGTCCAGCCTTTTTAGACGCCGTCCAGATGGCCTATCAGGTGTTATCCAACTTGGTCTTTTTACGAAAAATGTTTGCTATGCTACGCACCTCCGATTCACATGTAACTTGTTCTAACATACTCATATATGAATAAAAACCTCAGAAAAATAGTTCGAGACCCGACCCGAACGTGTTGACTTTTTCGTTGACTTTGACCCGACCAAGTTTTACTTTTAGCCAAACTTAACCGGATACTTATGAAATCTTTCTAACTTGCTTCTATACTAGTATCTTGCATGAAACTTAACAATTTGATTCACATGCTACATAATCGAGTCGTACCGAGCCATAGGACTAATTGAACACATTTCGCCCGACCTTGTGTCGTAACCGGTAAATTAATACAACTTACTTGTTTAGGTCAAGGCTAAGCAACTCTCATGCACACGTTTATTTTGTGAAGTACATTTATACTCGTGCACTCGAGGTGAGATCATAGTCCCACCTTTTCAACAACTTTTTATGCTTTTAAATAGTGGGCTGAGAAACATATACTTTATTACATTTTGTACTACCTACTTTTATACTTTGAACACAAGTATGAAAGGACCCGTTCATATACATTATAAATGATTCACAGTAGTTGATTACATTGCGAGGTATTTGACCTCCATATGATACATTTTACAAACACTGCATTCGTTTTTAAAAGACAAACTTTCTTTACATTGAAAATTGACAGGCATGCATACCGTTTCATAATATCCACTATCCAACTATAAATTGATTTAATAATAATCTTTGATGAACTCAATGACTCGAATGCAACGTTCTTCGAAATATGCTATGAAAGACTCCAAGTAATATCTTTAAAATGGGCAAATGCACAGCGGTAGATTTCATTAACACCTGAGAATAAACATGCTTTAAAGTGTCAACCAAAAGGTTGGTGAGTTCATTAGTTTATCATAATAATTTATTTCCATCATTTTAATAGACCACAAGAATTTCATTTCCAGTTCTCATAAATATACGTCTCATGCATAGAAACAAAAATAATCATTCATATGGTGAACACCTAGTAACCGACATTAACTAGATACATATAAGAATATCCCCTATCATTCCGGGATCCTCCTTCGAACATGCTATAAATTTCGAAGTACTAAAGCATCCGGTACTTTGGATGGGGTTTATTAGGCCCAATAGATCTATCTTTGGGATTCGGGTCAATTAGGGTGTCTGTTCCCTAATTCTTAGATTACCAGACTTTAAAAAAAGGGGCATATTCGATTTCGATAATTCAACCATAGAATGTAGTTTCAATTACTTATGTCTATTTCGTCAAACATTTATAAAAGCACATGTATTCTCAGTCCCAAAAATATAAAGGGTAAAAAGGCAAATGAAACTCACGCATATAAATATCGTAAAACAGTTAATAAAGCATTTTGCATGTATTCTCAGCCCAAAAATGTAATGAGTAAAAAGGGCAAATGAAACTCACGCATATAAATATCATAAAACAGTTAATAAAGCATTTTGCATGTATTCTCAGCCCAAAAATGTAATGAGTAAAAAGGGCAAATGAAACTCACCATACTGTATTTCGTAGTAAAAATACATATAACATCATTGAACAAGTGCAAGGTTGGCCTCAGATTCACGAACTTAAATTAATTATATATATTTATGTGTTGGTCAATATTTGTCTAACAAATTAGGTCAAGTCATAGTGTACCACAATCCTAATGCTCGAGACTAATATGCAAAAGTCAACAAAAGTAAATTTGACTCAAAATAATTTCCAAAAACCTATACATGATTAATATATAGTTTAAATATCGCCGTTTTATATTTTTAAATATTTTTCAAAGATTTATTAGAGTAAATAATATGATTTATTTATTAATAAATAAAATTTTATATTAAATTTATATAAAAAAATATACTTTTATATATATTAAGTAATAAAATTTATAGGGTTCATTTAATATCATAAAGATAATATGATAGGTATTATTAAAGTAAGTTATTACACGTAGTAAAATATGTTTGTATAACATATTTATTTGATAAAATAATATCTATAATGATAGTAAGTAAAAGTTGTATTATTTTATAATAATAATAATTATTATAAAAATATCAATATTTATAATTACTAAGATGACATTATGATAAAACGATAATTCTAATTATGATAACTTTAATATTTACGATAATTTTTAATTTTATCTTTAAAATAATAATTCTATTTAAAATAATAATAATAATGATATTTTATAGTAACAATGACATTTCTATTAAAATGATAATTTTTGTTAACATGATAGTTTTAATACTAACGATACTTTTAATAATAATAGTAATGATAAAAATAATAAGAACGATAATTTTATCTAAATTAACATCTTATAATATTTTAATTTCATCATGATACTCTTACTCATTATTTCCTAATCGTTTCGTTTAATAACTTTTAATCGTCTTTTATATCGTGTTCATAATAATGATAATAATAGTAATCAAAATAATTAGGTGTTACAAATATTTATTTTAATTACACTAATATTAATAATGATAGTTACTATAACATTATTAACGATAATACTAATAATTATCTTAATGATAATATAGTAATAATAATAATAACAATAACAATAACCATTTTTAAATAATGATATATATATTAATAATGATAATAATAATAATAATACTAATAATAATAATAATAATAATAATAATAATAATAATAATAATAATAATAATAATAATAATAATAATAATAATAATTGGATAATAATAATAATACTAATTATAACTTTACCGATAATAATGATAGTAATAATAAAAAAAATAACAATTTTTAATGATAAATACCTTTTATTGATAAAGATAATAATAATGATAATAATAAGATAAAACTAGAACGACGATAAAAACGACGATAATAATAATCATTTTTAATAAAAATATCAAAAATTCAATTGATTATAACTTCTAATCCGTTCATTGAAACCATTCGATATCTAAAGGAAAAGTTCTTAATTTTTCGCTAGCTTTCCAAGGACATGCATATCTTATACCTTATCTCAACCGTAAGTGTAACTAATTGAAGATTCAGCCTAACCTATCTAAGAGCAATATCAAAAGTACAATCATGCATAATCCTAAATACTCGAGCACTAGTCAGGGATACACTATTAGTATGTAAATGTTAAATTATGAGTACTCACGTCTCAATATTGAGATTCAATATTGCAGGAAAGGTACGTAGACGCAACGAAAATGATAAACACTATATTCACCTCACGAGCATACCCATGAACCATACTCAATCACCTCCATATCTATAACCCATAATTTCCTTAATCCTATCCTACTCGAAAAACAATTTCGAAATCACTCGGACAACACTCCGTCGTAATATTTTATGTATAATAATAATATCTTGAAATAATACGGAGTAAATATATATATATATGTAAATCGATTGAGAGAGTTTAGAGAAAAATATTTTCAAGTTTCTATGAAATAATGAAACCTATTGAATTCTATTTATAATAGATTTTTGAATTATTAAAGTGAATTATTAAAGTATGAATTATTAAAGTGAATTATTAAAGTATGAATTATTAAAGTGAATTATTAAAGTATGAATTATTAAAGTGAATTATTAAAGTATGAATTATTAAAGTGAAAGTAAAGTAAAAATAAAGTAAAGGTAAAGTTTAAGTATAGTAAAAGTATAAAACTATGTACGTATAATACGCGTATAAATATATATAATATTAATTTAAATTGTTATATATATTTAATAAAATAAAATATAAAAATCATTATCTTTATCATACTGGTTAAGTAATGAGTTGTCAAAAGTGGTTCTAGATATTTATAAAAGTTATATACGTTTTAATAATAAAGTTCTTTTTAAACTGAAAACGTTTTTGTACATTTGAAACTAAATAGATCAATCGAGTCTTTATGAGATTCAATCTTCCAATATCCTTTGTCTAGTTCTCAATGATTCACAATTTGTTCTTATTTATAAATCACTTTACCATTTTCCGAATATTGTTAAAATGGAAAGATTTCTCAAATCAACGTGGGCCTTTCAACAGAGACTTGTAATCATAATTCAATATATCTGATAATTTAATCATTTGATCTTATCTTCTAATTCCATTGATAAATATTTTGAAACAGATACAATCATATAAAGTATTTAATCTAATATTTTGTTTACGTTTCAAGTTATAATATATATACACATATACATATATAATCATATTCGTTTAATGGTTCATGAATCGTTGGAACTTGGTCGAGGTTGAATGAATGTATGAACATAGTTTAAAATTCTTGAAATTTAACTTAACAAATATTGCTTATCGTGTCGGAAACATATAAAGATTAAAGTTTAAATTTGGTTGGAAATTTCCGGGTTGTCACAGTATCTACCCGTTAAAGAAATTTCGTCCCAAAATTTGAGTGGAAAGGTCGTGAATGATAATAAGTATGTTTTCATGATGCATACGGGCTGAAAATTAGAGTTTTATCATCAGCGAATAATTTGGATAAACAATCCATTTATATGAAGAGAACGAAGTGTAGATTAATCTTATCATTTGACGTAGATATGATTGATTCCCAGATTTCAAGGGATTTGAAGAAAATCTTCTTAATAAGATTTGACTCTCCGGTAATCAAGGGAATTAGGATCCGCTTTAAATGCGATAGTCCATTTTAATTGTTCTGTCGGAGATTTTCTTATAAATTCACCTCCTTCGTTTCCTTACAACTCACACCTTCTGTTGATGCATTTTATACAGGTCCCTAGACATCTACCCATGTCCATTGCAGGTACAACAGTTTACAGGTCACCATGATTGCTCGTTATTATCCTATCCGTGTTTGTAAGTGGTTACAGGAACTGCAGGAACGAGATTTAGATGTTTGACTATATTAGACTTAGTCAGACCTACGAGTGAAGCCTCACTAGTACGGCTGACAGGCTCATACGCACGGTTGATACTGAGTTAAGTCACAATTACAACCTAAATGAGAAGACACGAGTGAGTGATCACCCGTACGGCTGATGAAGCCAACTCGCACGTGTGATGAATGAATCGTATGGGTGAGTCAACATCAGGGGTATATAAAGTCTTATGTTCTTCATTTTAGATTAAGCCTCTCATTTGTTACACACACTCAGATCTAGTGAGCTCTTCCGATTCTCTCTCAGTCCAAATCACCCAGGTGGTGAATAATAGCTCTAGGTGTTGATCTAATCACACTTGATTTAGTTGTGGTTTAACTAAATTAATCAAAAAAAACTTAACCTATTTACTAGAGGGTTTGATTCACTTATTCTGCCATTGTGTGAGTTAAATCTATTGATTTCTAAGTTCCTAGTCATGTTTCATCACCTTCTATTCTTTCCCCCTCACCTCATATTTTAAAGTATTCATCAATATGCTCCATCCAGTTCTGATTCTCGATATACTTCTAACTTTCATATCGGTCATTCTTCTTTTTCATCTACCGCCGGAAGAATCTATTTACTTCTACTATACTCTTGGGTTTATAGTGTTTCTAGTTCTCCCGTGTCTTTATATTACTATATGCATCGATATATATGGTTTATAATTTCTGGTTTGTCGTTGGGCTTTATATGTTTCCTTATATTTCAAAGTCTCTGCTTCTGTCTTCTATAATCATTATCATTCATAGTTAATGCTCTTTTTTATTTGCTGCAATTTATACCCCAATTTCTATTTCGGAGTTTTGTCCTTTCGTTTCTTCTTCTTGCGATTAAGCACCGCTTGTAATGGTCCAGAATTCACAGATATGAATTTCGGAATGAACATTATTAATGTTCTAGGAAGGAAATTATGATGGCACGATCTTGACTTGTCAAATTACTAGAATACCTTGAAAAAGGCCGAATCATCAAGAAATATTTTCTTGATATTTTAGAGGTTAAATAGAATACAAGAGTCGTATAACATGGCACATGATGATGTTATGATCTGTGAGTCATCACGTTCCATTTAGAAACTCAGCATGACTTACTGTAATATAATCACATTGATCAAGTGTCATTATATTATACTAATTCATGCTTCAGTTCCCAACACTACTTCAAAATATTCCTATTTTAAACTTGAATGTTTCAGAATTTAGAAACTAAAATAGTTTCTTTTATGATGTAATACAGATAGCGCGAAGAGGTAAATGATTTCAAATAAGAAAAATTAAGAAAATATCTTCAGAAATATGGAGGATATTTATAATGAAAGATATGATGATATTTTAGAATTTCTAATATCAGAGGATGATGAATCATATTGTCCGCAGGGATTTAGAGTCAGGAGCAAGGTATTCGTTAATGACTTCAGCAGGTACTGAATCATTTGGATCCTTTGAAGTCAGGTTCAGTCTTTGTAATTTGTCCACAGCCTCCTTCCTACTTTGCTCAATCCGTTTTCCAGTTTCAAAACTTCTCTTTTTCTGCGCTTTGCCAGCACACTTCATCATTATCATCCAGCTTTTACCGTTTAAAGTCGTTTATAGTTTTTGCTGCTTCATCAGCATTTTTTCCATTTTTGGAGAACCAATTCGTAGTCGGAGTGTTTTTCAGAAACTTCACATTCAAATTATGTCCAGAAGATAGACGTTATAAATACACATATAACTGTTGGCGTATACATTCTGCGAGATTTCAAAATACTGATTGCTAATTCCCAATGATTCGTATGGCAATTCTCATTACAAAATGCGAATGAGTAAATGATGGGGTTTCAATGAATAATTATAATGACTTTTTGGAGAGGCTAAAGTCAAAGGGTAATGAAGTTGTTGGTACATCTGCTAATAATGTGGTGAAATGTAAAAGGTTCCCTGGTAACGATGGTGTATATCTCAAGGTTATAATAAGGTTAGTCTGACTGAAAAGTCGAAGTTGACTTGCTGGAGCTGTGACAAAACTGGCTACTTTGAATAGGAGTCGCAAAGTTATTTTTGCTAATAAATGCCAAAGAATCTGACGCGGATACGTTGTTTAAAATTTTACTTTGGTTTCAAGAGTTTTTCGAGTACATAACTGTGGGTAACATGTGGTTGGATCATCATCTTGATTGCTCATCATTTGAAGTGTCTTCAGAAATTTTCGAAGGGTTTGAACACAGATTGTAATCGTTAACATACATTTGATATTCTAACACAATTTTGAAGTCAAAATATAGCTTGTGAAAGATGTAAGGATCTAAGAGTGATGATTTTGGTCATATCTCAAGTTGAATTTTGAGATTTCAAAATCAGAATATGTAATTAAATTTTGAATGAGTATGGTTGTTTTGATTTCTGTAAAAGAATGTATATTGTTGTGAAAATAGGGAGTATAATGGATGATTTGCTGAATCAGATTCGAAGAATGTAACATATTAATTGTGAATTTATATATCTCTCGAGTATTACCTACCCGTTAAAAAAAATTTCACAATTAATATTTTGTACAAAAGAATTTTATTACAGTCTTTATGAAAATATATATATGTATATTTTCTTCAGATGTAACATAGATTTAATGAGTTAATGTTAAATTAAACTCATTTGATTTACGATTGAAAGTAGAATTGAATATTCCCTAAAGGCTTTAAAAAGTACATAACTTTTACGCAGTATTTCTTTAATGACATTGAAATTATTAATCAATACTTCGTTATTTGTTGATGTATGATGTAAGGTTCGTGGAATTCTTGTGAATTTCGCAAAGTACGAACGATGTTATCTGAAAAAGTTTCGGGTACATCGATGATGAAAGTGTAAAATCAAATATATACTTGTTTTATTATGAATTGGAATTTGTTGAATTGTGACAGAGATTGTAGTTAATGCTGGTTAAGTTGCGGCCGAAGGACGTACATTATTGCATATTTGTAATATGAATTGACCGAGTAATTAAGATTTACACACAATAGCTTAGCATGAAAAGATTTATTTCAAAATATATATATATATATATATATATATATATATATATATATATATATATATATATATATATATATATATATATATATATACATATAATTTCTTCAGAGGGAATGAGTTAATTCTTCATAACTCGTTGATACAATATACACGTTATTGATTCGTAATGATGTCCACAGTAATTCTTGAACTGACGGAATTTGTGATGTTATCGGTGTTGTTGATTCGGATGTTGACTGTACTGACGATGCTGGTAACGTTGATGGTATTGTTGATGCTGTTAGTAAAGCAAGTTTAGCTTGTTAATCATACACCATTTTTGTCAGGGTTTCTACTCTTTCTTCTATCATTTTGGTTTGCTGAACTGATTTAAGGTTAGGGCTAGATTAGATAATCTCTAAGACTTTAGAGATTACATAATCGCCGCGGAATGTTTCTCCAATGAAGTTATGAATTAATACTTCTTCAGTTATTGTTGTTGGTACTCCTTGGCATCTATGGTGCGTATGGCGTTGATGCTCGTGGGACAGATTGTGAAGTTGAGGTTTACGATGCGGTTGTGGTTGGAGGTGGTAATGGTACTGTTGGCGTTGATGATGGTGGTACTGGTTATACTGCTGATGCTGCTGCTGGTGTTTGTAATCTCTGCACCATATTCTCCAAAGCCACTACCCGAGCGCGAAGCTCGTTGACTTCTTCTATTACACCAGGGTGATTGTCGGTTCGGACGAGCGGATAAATAAAATCTAAAATTTGATGTAATATATAATCGTGACGAGATACTCCGGAAATGAGCGAGAAAATGGTGTTTCGGACAGGTTCGCCGGTAAGTGCTTCAGGTTCTTCGTCAAGAGGGCAATGTGGTGGATGGAAGGGATCACCTTCTTCTTGTCTCCAATGATTGAGGAGGTGATAATGCTAAAAACGAACATATATTTCATAGCATTATTCCTCAAGAAAGACAAGCTTTTAGTTGCAATTGTTCTATTTACAAGTGATATTCGTTTAAATAATAAAAGGTGAAGACAAAAGACAAATTCGACGAATTGAAGACGCAAACGACCAAAAAGCTCAAAAGTACAAAAGACAATCAAAGAGGTTCCAATTATTGATAAGAAACGTCTCGAAATTACAAGAGTACAAGATTCAAAACGCAAAGTACAAAATATAAAATTGTACGTAAGGACGTTCGAAAATCCGGAACCGGGACCAGAGTCAACTCTCAACGCTCGACGCAACGGACTAAAAATTACAAGTCAACTATGCACATAAATATAATATAATATTTAAATAATTCTTATAATTATTTAATATATTATATTTATATTTAAACCGTCGGTAAACAAAGAGCCAAACTCTTCTGAGCTGTAAAAGTAAACTCCGCGACTCGCGGAGTTTGAAGGCCAAAAATGCCGCGAGTCGCGGAGCCCCAAGTTTCAAAAATCCCTATAAAAGCAACCGAATTCTGATCGCAAAAACCATCTATCTTTCTTTCTCTCCATTCATACGATATATTTATAATTTATATTTTAATTTTAATTTTAATTATAATTCTAATAATAAGGGTATGTTAGCGAATATTGTAAGGGTGTAAGTCGAAATTCTGTCCTTGTAACGCTACGCTATTTTTAATCATTGTAAGTTATGTTCAACCTTTTTACATTAATGTCTCGTAGCTAAGTTATTATTATGCTTATTTAATCCGAAGTAATCATGATGTTGGGCTAATTACTAAAATTGGATAATTGGGCTTTGTACCATAATTGGGGTTTGGACAAAAGAACGACACTTGTGGAAATTAGACTATGAGCTATTAATGGGCTTTATATTTGTTTAACTAAATGATAGTTTGTTAATGTTAATATAAAGATTTTCAATTGGGCGTCCCTATAAATTACCATGTACACTCGATCGGACACGATGAGCGGGGTATTTATATGTACGAATAATCGTTCATTTAACCGGACATGGGAATGGATTAATAGCCACTAGAATAATTAAAACAGGGGTGAAATTATGTAAAAGGACACTTGGTATAATTGATAACAAAATATTAAAACCTTGGGTTACACTTAGTCGACATCCTGGTGTAATTATTAAACAAAGTATTAAAATCTTGTTACAGTTTAAGTCCTCAATTAGTTGGAATATTTAACTTCGGGTATAAGGATAATTTGACGAGGACACTCACACTTTATATTTATGACTGATGGACTGTTATGGACAAAAACCAGACGGACATATTAAATAATCCAGGACAAAGGACAATTAACCCATGGGCATAAAACTAAAATCAACACGTCAAACATCATGATTACGGAAGTTTAAATAAGCATAATTCTTTTATTTCATATTTAATTTCCTTTATTTTATATTTAATTGCACTTCTAATTATCGCATTTTTATTGTTATTTTATTTAATTGCACTTTTAATTATCGTACTTTTTAATTATCGCAAGTTTATTTTATCGCACTTTTATTATTCGCAATTTCATTATCGTTATTTACTTTATGCTTTAATTTAAGTCTTGTATTTATTTTTAATATTTTACATTTGGTTTTAACTGCGACTAAAGTTTTAAAATCGACAAACCGGTCATTAAACGGTAAAAACCCCCCCTTTATAATAATAATATTACTTATATATATATTTGTATTTTTATAAAAGTAAACTAATATAGCGTTAAACTCTGTTTAAAGATTTCCCTGTGGAACGAACCGGACTTACTAAAAACTACACTACTGTACGATTAGGTACACTGCCTATAAGTGTTGTAGCAAGGTTTAAGTATATCCATTCTATAAATAAATAAATATCTTGTGTAAAATTGTATCGTATTTAATAGTATTTTCTGTTAAAATTAATATCTATTTTATATACCCCTCGCGAAACATCAAGTATTTTTGGCGCCGTTGCCGGGGAATCTCTTAAACGCCGGAAGCGCAACGCTATATATAAAAAAAAAGATTTTTAGTTAATTTTTATTAAAATTCGTTTTTGTAAAAATACGTTTTAATTATTCAAAAATATAAAAAGAAAAACAAAAATATAAGTATTTTTAAGATTTTGTTAAATATTTAAGTTTTATAAGTTTCTTTATTTTTATTTTAGTTTATAAAAATATAAGTTTTATTTAAATATCTTTTATTTATATAAAAACAGAAAACATAAAATACAAAAAAATAAATAAAGAAAAACGCGTCGAATTTTTTAACCTGTCAGTTGAATTTCTGAACCCCGCGACTCGCGGGTTTTGCTGCATCGAATACCGCGACTCGCGGAGATTTTCTAACAGGCGACAAAACCCTAATTCAGCATTAATTACGGATAATTATTAATTATTATTATTATTTAACCCTAATTATTATTATTATTATTATTATTAGTTTTATTATTACTTTTACTTTTTATTTAATTTATGTATTTAGTATTAATTAGTTTAATTAATTTATAAAATTAGTAGTTTTAATAAATACATAATATAAAAATAATATTTTTATAAAAATTGTACTTTTTACAACTTTTTGTATATTTTTATATTTTGTCCCTTTTTAATTGTTTTAGCGTAATATTTGTATTTTTAGCTCATATTTAGTTTTAAAATTAGTTTTTGCCATAGTTATTTTTACTTCTAGATTTTTAGTCTTTGCCGTAGAATTCCTTAAGTGCTTTTTCTTTAGACTAAGATTTAGGTGCTTTAGAATTTTGCGACGCCTTTTTAAGTTTTAGTTCCTTTTTAAGTTATTTTTATTTGGGATATAGTTTTTCCTGTAAGCTTTAATATTTTTAGACAACTTTTACTATGTACCAATTATCATTCCAATTAGTTATCTCAATTTGCGATTATAATTTTAAGTTAGTTGTAGTAATAAGGTTAGGTTAGTCAAGTATTTTTAATTTTTATAAGTTTCTTTTATTTTTCCGTCACCTTTTATTTTTCAACCATTTTTCTTTTTCGACCTTTTCCGACGAACTCTTTTTTTTCTTTCTTAT
This sequence comes from Rutidosis leptorrhynchoides, assembly GCF_046630445.1. Lineage (NCBI taxonomy): Eukaryota > Viridiplantae > Streptophyta > Magnoliopsida > Asterales > Asteraceae > Rutidosis > Rutidosis leptorrhynchoides. Next base: position 274,440,766 of record NC_092338.1, on the reverse strand, counting down.
TTCTCGCTATTCTAGTTTTAGGACATAGATTTTTATTCTACTTCTTATCTAAATTTCTTAAAATTACGAAAATTTATTTTAAGTGGTTAAATTAATAGACATCAAAATTTTCTGGTTCGTAGTAATAGTTGGATTTGTACGTGGACCGGGTTATTGGAACCAAACAGTCCTCAATTATATTGAGACCAAACGAATCCTGCCCCTCTGCTGCATCTTTTGGCTATTCGAAACGTGAGCAAAATCAGAAAAGTCTATTGATTGGATAACTTATTATAATTTTTCTTTCCTTTTAAAAACTAATACGATATTCAGTGAATGCACCGAGCAAGACGTTCACCACCTTTTGTACGTTCACCACCTTTTGTACGTTCACCACCTGTAACTAGATCAAGACATTTAGCAAATATAACCGCCGTTGATTTTTCTTTAGAATCGTCATCCAGTCAACCAAGTAGTTCAGTTCAAATTTCCGATAATCCATTTTTTGAACCCGACCTCACAATTGAGAATCCGGAGAATATTCAGGAACGGTTCGTAGATCCTGAACCACTAAACTTTCCCCCGGAACCACCAATCATTCAAACAAAGATTGTTGAGGAACGAACCATTAAATCAGAATCCTCTAGTGATTCCGATTCAACAAATTCAATTATGGAGAATCTGGAACCTTTAAGTATGGAAGACCGAATGAGAGCTAAACGCACTGGCCAAGGTCACGCAATTACTCATCCAGACATTAATGCGCCAGATTATGAAATCAAAGGACAAATTCTACACATGGTGACTAATCAATGCCAATTTAGTGGTGCGCCGAAGGAAGATCCAAATGAACATCTACGTACCTTTAATAGGATCTGCACACTATTTAAAATCCGAGAAGTGGAGGATGAACAGATATATCTTATGTTATTTCCCTGGACTTTAAAAGGAGAAGCCAAAGATTGGTTGGAATCGTTACCTGAAGGGGCAATTGATACATGGGATGTTTTAGTTGACAAATTTCTTAAACAATTTTTTCCAGCATCTAAAGCCGTAAGACTTCAAGCAGAAATTGTTACGTTCACACAAAAACCGAATGAAACTCTATATGAGGCATGGACAAGATATGGAAAGTTGTTAAGAGGATGTCCGCAACATGGTTTAGACACCTGTCAAATAGTACAAATATTCTACCAAGGATGCGACATCACTACAAGAAAAGACATAGATATAGCAGCTGGTGGTTCTATTATGAAGAAAACCGAAACTGATGCTTACAAAATTATTGATAATACTGCTTCCCACTCACATGAGTGGCACCAAGAAAAAGACATCTTTAGATCATCTAAAGCAGCTAGAGCCGATTCTAGCCATGACTTAGATTCCATTTCCGCAAAGATAGAAGCTGTGGAAAGACGAATGAAAAAGATGACTAAAGATATTCACTCAATACGAATTAGTTGTGAGCAGTGTGGAGGACCACATTTGACAAAAGATTGTCTCAGTATTGAATTAACAATGGAACAAAGAGAGAATATTTCATACATAAACCAAAGGCCTGGAAACAATTATCAGAATAATTATCAACCGCCAAGACCGATTTACAATCAAAACCAGAATTATAACCGAAATATTCCATACAACAACCAACAAGGTCCTAGCAATAAACAAGTATCCAATAATACTTACAATCAGCAAAGACCTAATCTTCAAAACAAGCCACCACAACAAACCGATGATAAAAATCCGAATTTAGAAGATATGATGACGAAGCTAGTTGAAACTCAAACGCAGTTTTTCACATATCAGAAACAAACCAATGAACAAAATGCTCAAGCATTTAGAAATCAACAAGCTTCTATTCAAAATCTAGAACAAGAAGTAAGTAACCTAGCAAGGTTAATAGGTGAAAGAAAACCGGGAAGTTTACCTAGTGATACAAATGCTAACCCCCGGAATGAAACAGCTAAAGCTATTACCACAAGAAGTGGTACAACGCTTAAACCACCGGAAATACCTGTAACTTCTGATGAAACTATTCCTACTCCACAAGAACCACAACCTGATCAAGATAAGGAAAAAGAACTGGTAGTTGAAAAGGTTAATGAAGATAACACAGTTAAGGCTAAACCTTATGTTAAACCATACCAACCACCACTTCCTTACCCGAGTAAAATGAAGAAAGAGAAACTTGAAGCCGAGCAATCCAAATTCTTGGATATGTTTAAACAGATAAATGTAAATCTTCCTTTCATTGATGTGATTTCAGGAATGCCTAGATATGCTAAATTCTTGAAAGATCTAATCTCAAATAGAAAGAAAATGGAAGAACTCTCGGCTGTTACTATGAATGCTAATTGTTCAGCAGTGCTGTTGAATAAGATACCAGAAAAATTATCTGATCCAGGAAGTTTCACAATTCCATGTTTTCTGGGTAGTCTTAGTTCAATAGAAGCATTGGCAGACTTAGGTGCTAGTATAAATCTAATGCCGTATTCACTATACACTAAACTAGACCTTGGAGAATTGAAACCAACAAGAATAAGCATACAACTAGCCGATAGATCAATAAAATATCCTAAAGGGATAATGGAGAACATGCTAGTTAAAGTTGGTACTTTAGTATTTCCAGTAGATTTTGTTGTTCTGGACATGGAAGAAGATTCTCAAGTTCCTCTCATATTAGGAAGACCATTCTTAAACACGGCTAAAGCAATGATAGACGTGTTCGGTAAGAAATTGACCCTAAGTATAGAGGATGAGAGTGTTACCTTTTCAGTTGATAGAGCAATGCAACAACCACAATCTGCAGATGATATATGTTATTATATTCAAACTATAGATGCACATGCAGAATTATTAGAAGAATTTCCAGAATTACAAGGAACAGGAGAATGTTCTTTAGGAGAAGGTAATGAACCAATTGATGAAGCTGAAATGTTAGCTACACTTATAGCTAATGGATATGAACCAACAACAGAAGAAATTCAAATGCTAAAAGAAGAAGACAGATATCGATACAAATCATCGATAGAAGAACCTCCGAAATTAGAGTTAAAGCCACTTCCAAACCATTTGGAATACGCTTATTTACATGGTGAATCTGAATTACCTGTAATAATATTGTCTTCTCTTACTGAAAATAAGAAATCACAACTCATTTTTGTGTTGAAAGCTCATAAACCAGCCATTGCATGGAAGATTCATGATATTAAAGGAATACGTCCTTCGTATTGCACACATAAAATCCTTATGGAAGAAGGTCATAAAATGTATGTGCAACGCCAACGAAGACTAAATCCTAATATGCAAGATGTAGTTAAGAAAGAGATTATTAAACTGCTAGACGCAGGTTTAATTTATCCAATTTCTGATAGTCCATGGGTAAGCCCAGTTCAATGCGTACCTAAGAAGGGTGGCATGACTGTCATTACAAATGAGAAAAATGAGCTTATTCCTACTAGGACTGTAACAGGATGGCGTGTGTGTATTGATTATAGAAAATTAAACGACGCCACCAGAAAAGATCACTTTCCCTTACCTTTCATAGATCAAATGTTGGAAAGATTAGCCGGAAATAGTTACTATTGTTTTCTAGATGGATTTTCCGGATATTTTCAAATTCCAATAGCACCCGAAGATCAAGAGAAAACCACATTCACGTGCCCTTATGGTACTTTTGCTTACAAACGCATGCCATTTAGACTTTGTAACGCCCCTGCAACCTTTCAAAGGTGTATGATGGCGATTTTTCACGACATGATAGAAGAATGCATGGAAGTATTCATGGATGACTTTTCAGTCTTCGGTGATACATTTAAATCATGTCTAGTTAATCTGGAACGAATGCTTATTAGATGCGAACAATCAAATCTAGTACTTAATTGGGAGAAATGCCATTTCATGGTTAAAGAAGGCATCGTTCTTGGACATAAAATTTCAAAAGAAGGAATTGAAGTGGATAGAGCTAAAGTAGATGTAATTGCTAAACTTCCACATCCCACCAATGTTAGAGGAGTTAGGAGTTTACTAGGGCATGCCGGTTTTTACCGACGTTTCATAAAAGATTTTTCTAAAATTGCCACTCCTATGAATAAACTCCTAGAAAAGGATGCTCCATTCATCTTTTCAGATGAGTGTATCAAATATTTTAATATTCTTAAAGAAAAACTCACTAATGCGCCGATCATGATAACACCAAATTGGAATCTACCATTTGAACTAATGTGCGATGCAAGTGATTTTGCAATGGGAGCCGTTTTAGGACAAAGGATTGAAAAACGATTTCAACCTATATATTATGCTAGTAAGACGTTACAAGGAGCACAAACGAACTATACAACTACTGAAAAAGAACTCCTTGCTATTGTCTTTGCTTTTGACAAATTTTGATCATATCTCGTTCTAGCAAAAACGGTGGTCTATACCGACCATTCTGCTCTTAGATACTTATTTTCAAAACAAGATGCTAAACAAAGATTAATCCGTTGGATCTTACTCTTACAAGAGTTTGATATTGAAATCCGAGATAAAAGAGGAGCAGAAAATCTCGCCGCTGATCATCTTTCTCGTCTTGAAAATCCCGAATTAGAAGTTCTAAATGAATCGGCCATACAAGACAACTTTCCTGATGAATATCTATTGAAAATAGATTATAATGAAATCCCATGGTTTGCAGACTATGCAAACTATTTAGTATGTGGATTCCTTGAAAAAGGATTATCGTACCAAAGACGAAAGAAATTCTTCAGTGATATAAAACACTATTTCTGGGAAGATCCACATCTGTTTAAAAGTTATCCCGATGGAATAATACGCCGATGTGTATTTGGAGATGAAGCTAGTAAAATTTTAAACCATTGTCACACAGGACCAACAGGAGGGCATTATGGGCCTCAACTAACAGCAAGAAAAGTTTATGATGCTGGATTCTATTGGCCTACAATTTACAAAGACGCACACCTTCTTTGCAAATCCTGTGATGCATGTCAAAGGGCCGGAAAAATAAGTCAACGTGATGAAATGCCACAAAATGTCATCCAAGTATGTGAAGTATTTGACATTTGGGGTATTGACTTTATGGGTCCATTTCCAAAATCTCATAATAATCTATATATACTCGTAGCTATTGATTATGTATCTAAATGGGCGGAAGCACAAGCTCTCCCAACTAACGATGCACGAGTTATAGTCAACTTTTTAAAACATCTTTTTGCAAGGTTTGGAACACCGAAAGCTTTAATAAGTGATCGGGGTACTCATTTCTGTAATAATCAACTTGAGAAAGTTCTTAAAAGATATGGAGTAACTCATAAAATCTCCACCGCATATCATCCTCAAACAAGTGGACAAGTTGAAAATACCAACCGAGCTTTAAAACGTATTCTAGAGAAAACCGTAGGATCAAATCCGAAGGAATGGTCCATTAAATTGGAGGATGCACTCTGGGCTTTTAGAACAGCCTACAAAACTCCAATTGGAACCACACCTTTTAGACTTGTTTATGGAAAAGCATGTCATCTTCCAGTAGAAATTGAACACAAAGCATTTTGGGCTTTGAAGACATGTAATCTTGATTTACATGAAGCCGAACATCTACGATTAAGTCAACTAAATGAATTAGAAGAATTAAGACATGAAGCATACGATAATTCGTTAATCTATAAAGAAAGAACGAAGAAATGGCATGATAAAAGAATCAGAAGTTCAAAAGAATTTAAAGAAGGAGACAGAGTTCTTCTTTTCAATTCACGATTCAAGCTATTTCCTGGAAAATTGAAATCAAGATGGTCTGGACCATTCATAGTCAAAAAAGTTTTCCCATACGGAACGATAGAATTGATAAATTCAAATGGGATTGAATTTAAAGTTAATGATCACAGAGTTAAACGTTACATACATGGTCCGATGGAAGTCGACAACGAAGTTAATTACAATTTCGACACCACAGCTAACTAAGTGTGGGGAGAATCAAGTCTTTAAAGGATAATATGTATTTCTGTTAGAGTTAGATTGTCTGTTTTCGTGTAGTTCTCGAAAATGGAACCCGAATGGTCTTTCCCTAGCAGACCCTAAAGAACTAGTCTTCTCCCCCCATTCTGAATTTTTATTTTTTTTTAGGTTTTTAGGAAATGAAGACTGCCTGTGAATTAAACCATGGTCTAATGCTACACGCTTTGATCACTAAACGTAATAATGACATACTACCGAGTGAAATAGTATCAGTAATCAGAGAAAGAATGGACGAAGTTAGAAAAGAATCCAGATGCGAAGATAATAAGTTACAATTTGGTAAAGGAAAATCAAAATCCGCAGTGAAAGGAAGAGCACGACACCTAGAACGATGTCACAAATGCGGAAAATGGTCACATGGAGGTAAATGTTCAAATAATCAAACCTATTCAAATACCGAATTTGTTACTTTATGCAGAGACGGACCGTACATATGTTTAGAAGAAAAGACACTGAATGCTCGAGGTTACGCCTATGTAGCCATGGAAAACCAATTAAACCGACTATCTTATGAATGGGATAGATCATATAACTAAAAAATCTATTTCACAGGTATGTCTGTACAGTTTTTATTTTTATTTTTATTTTTAACCTTTTGATAATAAACGCTAATTTATTCGCTAAAAAGTATTAAATTGGTATTGAATAAAATTAGGTTTGGCGACCGAAATTATTAATATCATTCAAAAATTTATTACATCACTGCAAAATTTAACGTTTATTCTTAAGGTATAAATATCTTTAATCAATCAACCCAAAATATTTCAAAAATTCGTCATGAGTTAAATTAGATCTTGGAACCGAAATTACTTTACCGAAAAGAGGGGCGCACATTTTTGATAATATTTGATTGATTAAAGTGGGATAAAAAGCCAAAAAGATTTTTAATTTTATTTTTACCATGTTTTTAAAATTAATATTTAAATCTTAAATTAATATTGTAAACTTTGTAAAAACAATATTTTTAAAATTGTAAATATTTGAAAAATTAATATAAAGTTTGGTATGAATTTATAAATTTATAAATTAAGTTTGGTGTGAATTTTTAATTTTTAAAATATAAATTTTTAATTTTATGCATTTCAAATTTTAAGTTTGGTGTGAATTTTTAATATAAATTTTGAATTTTATATTTAAGTTGTGTGAATTTAAAAACAAAAATTTACTTTATCTCATTAAGTTAAAAATATGATTTTTAAAATTCGTCGTAAGTTGAAGACTAGGTCTTTGAACCGAAATTGCTTTACCCGAGGGAGGGACGAGAACTTTTATTATCATTATTTTTAATCTTATTGAATTAAAGTATGCCAAAAACATTAAAAAACCCAAAAATCTTAGCTTTTAAAACAATCGCTATAAAAAGACAAATTTTAAAATTTTGTCGAAGGACAGACTAGGACATCGATCCGAAACGACCTCGTCCTAAATAACAAGGGAAACAAAATTTTAAATTAATTAATTAATTGTTTTAATTTGTATAAGATGAAAAAAAAAGAGCAAACTCCGCGACTCGCGGAGTTTGGAGCTTTAATCTCCGCGACTCGCGGAGGGACCAAAACCCAGAAAAAAATAAAACGTAAAAAACAGATCAGTTCACTCCCCCACCCAAAAATACTGCGAAGAACAGCGAAAAAACCCACGAAAAACCCGAAAAAAACCCCCAAAATCACAATTTTTAACCGTTAATCACCAAATCTTTTACTAAAATCATGTTGAGAAGGATGCTATCTAGGAATTACTCAAGAAAAACGGTAAATTTCTACACCTAAACACCATTTAATCCGAAATTTGGTGTTCTTGAGCAATTTTTTTCCCAATTTGATTTTGATGCTTTTTAGTGTAATTAGGCTTAAATTGTTTATGTATTATGCTTGTATAACCTAGATTGATGCTGTTTAACATGATTAGAAGCCTTAAACTTCAAATTTTGAGTAATCTAGGGTTTGTGTTCTTGAGCAAATTTGGGGCTTTTTGATATAAACAGGTTATGGCCGATTTTTGTCATGAATTGTTGCTAAATTAAGTAGTGTAACATGTTTAGGTAGTTAAATGATCCAAACTTTGAGCCTAAACATGATTTTGAGAATTAAAGTAGACTTTTTCAAGTCTAAAATTCATGAACTTGATTTTTGAAAGATAATGCCATTTGAAACTTGTTTAATTGCTAGTAATGATTATTTTGACATGTTATTTGAGTTGAATGCTTATGAACTTGGAGAACATTTTCGTATATGCTTATTTGAAAAATTGTAGATTTGATAAAAATGTGAAAATGAGCTTAAGTTTGATATAAATAGATCATGTCATTGTAATTATTTTGATTGATGATTTTGCTGACACTAATGCATATTTGGATGCACAAAAATTGTGTTTGATGTGTTTTGCAGACTGAAAGGGGTGAATCTTCATCCCAAGCCCGCAATGCTCCTGCTGAGAATGCGGAACAACAGGAGGTGGATAACTACTACAAGCAGGATATACCTCATCCAGTCATGACCTTTTCTGATATGCACTTGGAAGAGTTGCACCCGAACCTAAGATTTGACAGACTTTGGATAGATTATCCAAAATATCAAAGGGGTTTGCATACTCTTCATTCTAAGGTTGTTGAGGTACCAAGGGTCATAGAATGGGGACCCTTAGAAGCTGTAGAATTGGCCGGGCCAATTAGGGAATTACTTGTACAGAGGTATGGTAATTCTTCTTTTAATGACTGGGTACGTTTATTCACCATGCGTAGACCTGTATATAAAGTATGGTGTGAAGAATTGTTATGTAGTATAGAGTTGAATGATCGGGTAGCTAGTTTAACCGATCGTTCTTTTATTAGATTTTTGTTAGGCGGTTCGATGCGCCACATGTCTTTACAAGACATGGCTCAGGCTTTACGTATATATACGCCTGAGGAGTTAGCATCTGCCGATTGTAGAGGGTTGATACTAAACGGTAGAAAGATAGATGAAAATTTTGATACACACGGTGTGTGGAGTCAAATGACAAGCCATCACCATTTCAAAGGAGGAAATTACTCTTATTTGGATATAGATAGAGCCGAATTAAGAGTAATTCATAGGTTTTTAGCTAATTCGATTACACAAAGGGGTAAGAACAAGGAGAAAGTAAATGAACAGGATTTGTTTTACCATATGTGTATTCGAGACCCACAAAGCGCTGTAAGTATACCGTATTGTGTGGGTTATTATTTATCAGCTATGGTTCGGGGGATGAGACCGCATAGCATAATAGGAGGTGGTATTTTTATTACTTTGATTGGTGAATATCTCGGTGTGGATATAAGTCGGGGGGGATTATTAGTAGAAGAACCGGAACCCCGCGATACTATAGGTTTAAATGTATACCATGGTGCGAAAGTTTTGAAGAGGCGAAATAACGCCGCAGTACAATACCATGGTAGACATCCACAGGTGGAGAGAAACCAACAGCAAGGTAATGTAGGAGGGGGGAATGAGATGCAAGAAATGCAAAGGTTTATAGCTTCTCAGGAATACGAAAATGCTAGACAGAGAGCATTTGAAGATTGGCAAGTTCATCAGAACCAAATCATAGCTCATTGCCAACATATAGGTAGAAACTATATTCCTACACCGAAACCCATCTTCCCTCCCTGGTCTATAGAGATGCAGCCACCATATCCTACGTATAACCCTGCCGAAGCATTCTTGCCTGGAACCCCTATTGGTACCAGTATCATCCCTAGTATACTTAATTTTTTTTTGTAATTTGTAATTATTGATACGTTTAATACTTTTGTTAATATTGTAATCATTTTTATAATTATCTAACTTTTATTCTTAGATTTTAATAATTTTTGAATGTGGGGTAATATACCAAACTTCAAAAATATGTATATATGTTTGCAGTTTATCTTATGTACACAACAGGGTAAAACAACGCATTTTCAAAGACTGGCATTAAGTTCAGCAAAAGCAACTAATTTTGACGACAAGATGCAAAATATATATGAAATAACAACAAGACGGAATGAACAAATGATGTGCACAATTTATCATTCAGCAAACAAACGCCAATATATTTGGAAACTTTGGTAAAAATTTAATCATTTTCACACTAATCACCCTCAATAATTTAAATTGTTACTGATTTCTTGCAAATGAGGGCATTGCAAGATCTTAAGTGTGGGAAGGGGTTAAATTCTTTCGGATTTTAAAATTTTTATCTTAAACACTTGGTTACCATTAAAAATACTAGTAAAGCAGTAGTTGTATTAGAATCTAGTGCTCTCTGATAAAAAAGAACAGCCCTAGTCTTATATACTAACTACCCAATTCTAGTAAAATTTTTCAAAATTTTCAATTAAATGAACTCAAAATCATGTTTATACATATTTATGAACGATAAAACTAGGTTTTAACACCGAAATTATTGTTACCTCGGAAAGGACATAAATTGAGAAACAAACTAAAATGTTAAAATTCATTTAAAATGGAATAGAGGACGATAAAAAGGAAAATAAAAGCCAAGTGTGGGAAAATTTACCAAGTTATCTTAAACATATGTCACATATATCTGTAACAAATAACTGAAAATACTTTTGCTTTGGACTAAACTAAACTGTTTTACCCGATGAAAGAAAAGAAAAGATGGATCTACACGATGAATCAATTCCATCATTAAAAGGAAGTAAAGTCTTCCAAAAAAGACACGCGCTTCTTGATTTAGGTCATGAAGTTGTCGTCCAGACCAGCTGTAGGTTGACGAAAAATCTAGAAAAGTCATCACTAAAATCAGCAGGAAATTCACGGACCTCAGCATTAAACAGGGTCGCCAAGTGGTCAGATTTATCCTAACCATGAGAAGGATTTATCTTGTACAATGGAAGGGCACCATGCAAATTAGCTGGATAAGACTAATGAATCAGATCCCCAGAAAGGATAATCTCCTTAAAGATTAAAAAACAGCTTTTAAGACTGATATTACTCAATCCTAGAGATTGACCTTAAAGATTGAGAATTACAAACTCATGGAATTCAATGATATCTAAACACGAGCTTGAACGAGAAAATATTTTGATCAAAATTACAAACCGATTTGTTTTCTGAAAACCCTATTTTCAATGCGTTCATTACCATTGAACGTAAAATCCTAGGAATTCACCTGGAATTCATTAGGTCACCTGAACTAAATCGGGTGTCAACCGTAAGAACGGTGGTTGCATAGCATAGTCAAAGACATGACCTTGTGCCATACCGAAAAATTATAAGGGTGAGCTTTACTATTGCTCCTACCAAGGATAGTAATTGCGTCCGACACGTTATAGACCATAATTAAAAGCATGTCAGGGGACATTGCCTTAACAGTTGCTTGTTCAACGGTTTCCTTTACAACCGGACGGTAGTTTACCGAAAGGTAATATACGGGACAAGTAAACTGGACGTGTTGCTTTCCAAATACAAGGTTAGCAAGTGGGTGACACAAAACCGCAAGTTTTGAGCTAAAATTTTCAAATCTGAAACCCACCAAACCCACAAAAATATTTTGCAAACACCAGTAAAGGGTTATTCCGGAAAACTTATCTAGGGTAAAAACTAGATTTAATTTTCAAAAGATCAAATGTTTTCATAAAGATCCAATTTCCTTAATGGATCTAAATTTTTATAGTCATGTGGGACTGTAAACCATATCGTTACTACCATTGTTTATACCGCCGTATAGAAAATCACTGATGTACAAAGTGTGAAGAATAAAGAAGTGATTCTAGTATTTCAAGACGATATTGCTTGAGGACAAGCAACGCTCAAGTGTGGGAATATTTGATAATGCTAAAAACGAACATATATTTCATAGCATTATTCCTCAAGAAAGACAAGCTTTTAGTTGCAATTGTTCTATTTACAAGTGATATTCGTTTAAATAATAAAAGGTGAAGACAAAAGACAAATTCGACGAATTGAAGACGCAAACGACCAAAAAGCTCAAAAGTACAAAAGACAATCAAAGAGGTTCCAATTATTGATAAGAAACGTCTCGAAATTACAAGAGTACAAGATTCAAAATGCAAAGTACAAAATATAAAATTGTACGCAAGGACGTTCGAAAATCCGGAACCGGGACCAGAGTCAACTCTCAACGCTCGACGCAACGGACTAAAAATTACAAGTCAACTATGCACATAAATATAATATAATATTTAAATAATTCTTATAATTATTTAATATATTATATTTATATTTAAACCATCGGTAAACAAAGAGCCAAACTCTTCTGCTGTAAAAGTAAACTCCGCGACTCGCGGATTTTGAAGGCCAAAAATGCAGCGAGTCGCGGAGCCCCAAGTTTCAAAAATCCCTATAAAAGCAACCGAATTCTGATCGGAAAAACCATCTATCTTTCTTTCTCTCCATTCATACGATATATTTATAATTTATATTTTAATTTTAATTTTAATTATAATTCTAATAATAAGGGTATGTTAGCGAATATTGTAAGGGTGTAAGTCGAAATTCTGTCCGTGTAACGCTACGCTATTTTTAATCATTGTAAGTTATGTTCAACCTTTTTACATTAATGTCTCGTAGCTAAGTTATTATTATGCTTATTTAATCCGAAGTAATCATGATGTTGGGCTAATTACTAAAATTGGGTAATTGGGCTTTGTACCATAATTGGAGTTTGGACAAAAGAATGACACTTGTGGAAATTAGACTATGAGCTATTAATGGGCTTTATATTTGTTTAACTAAATGATAGTTTGTTAATGTTAATATAAAGATTTACAATTGGGCGTCCCTATAAATTACCATATACACTCGATCGGACACGATGGGCGGGGTATTTATATGTACGAATAATCGTTCATTTAACCGGACACGGGAATGGATTAACAGCCACTAGAATAATTAAAACAGGGGTGAAATTATGTAAAAGGACACTTGGTATAATTGATAACAAAATATTAAAACCTTGGGTTACACTCAGTCGACATTCTGGTGTAATTATTAAATAAAGTATTAAAATCTTGTTACAGTTTAAGTCCTCAATTAGTTGGAATATTTAACTTCGGGTATAAGGATAATTTGACGAGGACACTCACACTTTATATTTATGACTGATGGACTGTTATGGACAAAAACCAGACGGACATATTAAATAATCCAGGACAAAGGACAATTAACCCATGGGCATAAAACTAAAATCAACACGTCAAACATCATGATTACGGAAGTTTAAATAAGCATAATTCTTTTATTTCATATTTAATTTCCTTTATTTTATATTTAATTGCACTTCTAATTATCGCATTTTTATTGTTATTTTATTTAATTGCACTTTTAATTATCGTACTTTTTAATTATCGCAAGTTTATTTTATCGCACTTTTATTATTCGCAATTTCATTATCGTTATTTACTTTATGCTTTAATTTAAGTCTTGTATTTATTTTTAATATTTTACATTTGGTTTTAACTGCGACTAAAGTTTTAAAATCGACAAACCGGTCATTAAACGGTAAAAACCCCCCCTTTATAATAATAATATTACTTATATATATATTTGTATTTTTATAAAAGTAAACTAATATAGCGTTAAACTCTGTTTAAAGATTTCCCTGTGGAACGAACCGGACTTACTAAAAACTACACTACTGTACGATTAGGTACACTGCCTATAAGTGTTGTAGCAAGGTTTAAGTATATCCATTCTATAAATAAATAAATATCTTGTGTAAAATTGTATCGTATTTAATAGTATTTTCTGCTAAAATTAATAACTATTTTATATACCCCTCGCGAAACATCAGGAGGCTATGAACCCATCCCCAATTCATCCAGAATAGGTGATGACTGATTTGGTGATCTATTCCGGTCACACTGCTTTCGGAGCTTGAATGGGATTCCATTTCGGAATTTGAGTGACTTGAACTGATGACGAATTCCATTTCGTACGATTGGATAAAGGATTTTTTTTTCGATATGAAATGATTTTGGCTAACGGATGGTATTCTAATTACATAGAATATATATATATATATATATATATATATATATATATATATATATATATATATATATATATATATATATATATATATATATATATATATATATATATATATATAGATCAAAAGATTTCGTAGATTACGGAGGACTTTGCTGGATATGTCAGGCAAAGTTTAAAGTAACAGATACGATAAGATATGATTTAGCAGATATGCTAAGATATGAATTTTTGTCTATACATTATTCATGCAATCAATGCAGCAAGACGTGTCTTAGACTAAAAATGATAAGCAGGTAATTTCCTGAGGATGATAAGTAGTTAATTTTCGACACAAAATGATAAGCAAAACTTTTGACATGCAGACACGGTCGAAGTCCAGACTCACTAATGCATCCTATCGACTTATCAGTTAGACACACTAATGCAGACCTGGTTCGCTAAGACCACCGCTCTGATACCAACTGAAAGGACTCGTTCATATACATTATAAACGATTCACAATAGTTGATTACATTGCGAGGTATTTGACCTCTATATGATACATTTTACAAACATTGCATTCGTTTTTAAAAGACAAACTTTCTTTACATCGAAAATTGACAGGCATGCATACCATTTCATAATATCCACTATCCAACTATAAAATGATTTAATAATAATCATTGATGAACTCAATGACTCGAATGCAACGTTCTTCGAAATATGCTATGAAAGACTCCAAGTAATATCTTTAAAATGAGCAAATGCACAGCGGAAGATTTCATTAACACCTGAGAATAAACATGCTTTAAAGTGTCAACCAAAAAGTTGGTGAGTTCATTAGTTTATCATAATCATTTATTTTCATCATTTTAATACACCACAAGAATTTCATTTTCAGTTCTCATAAATATACGTCCCATGCATAGAGACAAAAATAATCATTCATATGGTGAACACCTGGTAACCGACATTAACTAGATACATATAAGAATATCCCCTATCATTCCGGGATCCTCCTTCGGACATGATATAAATTTCGAAGTACTAAAGCATCCGGTACTTTGGATGGGGTTTGTTAGGCCCAATAGATCTATCTTTAGGATTCGCGTCAATTAGGGTGTCTGTTCCCTAATTCTTAGATTACCAGACTTTAATAAAAAGGGGCATATTCGATTTCGATAATTCAACCATAGAATGTAGTTTCAATTAGTTATGTCTATTTTGTCAAACATTTATAAAAGCGCATGTATTCTCAGTCCCAAAAATATAAAGGGTAAAAAGGCAAATGAAACTCATGCATATAAATATCGTAAAACAGTTAATAAAGCATTTTGCATATATTCTCAGCCCAAAAATGTAATGAGTAAAAAGGGCAAATGAAACTCACACATATAAATATCGTAAAACAGTTAATAAAGTATTTTACATGTATTCTCAGCCCAAAAATGTAATGAGTAAAAAGGGCAAATGAAACTCACCATACTTTATTTCGTAGTAAAAATACATATAACGTTATTGAACAAGTGCAAGGTTGGCCTCGGATTCACGAACCTAAATTAATTATATATATTTATGTGTTGGTCAATATTTGTCTAACAAATTAGGTCAAGTCATAGTGTACAACAATCCTAATGCTCGAGACTAATATGCAAAAGTCAACAAAAGTAAATTTGACTCAAAATAATTTCCAAAAATCTATACATGATTAATATATAGTTTAAATATTGTCGTTTTATATTTTTAAATATTTTTAAAAGATTTATTAGAGTAAATAATAAGATTTATTTATTAATAAATAAAATTTTATATTAAATTTACATAAAAAATATACTTTTATATATATTAAGTAATAAAATTTATAGGGTTTATTTAATATCATAAAGATAATATGATAGGTATTATTAAAGTAAGTTATTACACGTAGTAAAATATGTTTGTATCACATATTTATTTGATAAAATAATATCTATAATGATAGTAAGTAAAAGTTGTATTATTTTCTAATAATAATAATTATTATAAAATATCAATATTTATAATTACTAAGATGATATTATGATAAAACGATAATTCTAATTATGATAACTTTAATATTTACGATAATTTTTAATATTATATTTAAAATAATAATTCTATTTAAAATAATAATAATAATGATATTTTATAGTAACAATGACATTTCTATTAAAATGATAATTTTTGTTAAAATGATAGTTTTAATACTAACGATACTTTTAATAATAATAGTAATGATAAAAATAATAAGAACGATAATTTTATCTAAATCAATATCTTATAATATTTTAATTTCATCATGATACTCTTACTCATTATTTCCTAATCGTTTCGTTTAATAGCTTTTAATCGTCTTTTATATCGTGTTCATAATAATGATAATAATAGTAATCAAAATAATTAGGTGTTCAAAATATTTGTTTTAATTACACTAATATTAATAATGATAGTTACTATAACATTATTAACGATAATACTAATAATTATCTTAATGATAATATAGTAATAATGATATATATATTAATAATGATAATAATAATAATAATAATAATAATAATAATAATAATAATAATAATAATAATAATAATAATAATAATAATAATAATAATTGGATAATAATAATAATACTAATTATAACTTTAACAATAATAACGATAGTAATAATAATAAAAAAAATAACAATTTTTAATGATAAATTCCTTTTATTGATAAAGATAATAATAATGATAATAATAAGATAAAACTAGAACGACGATAAAAACGACGATAATAATAATAATTTTTAATAAAAATATCGAAAATTCAATTGATTATAACTTCTAATCCATTCATTGAAACCATTCGATATCTAAAGGAAAAGTTCTTAATTTTTCGCTAGCTTTCCAAGGACATGCATATCTTATACCTTATCTCAACAGCAAGTATAACTAATTGAAGATTCAACCTAACCTGTCTAAGGGCAATATCAAAAGTACAAGCATGCATAATCCTAAATACTCGAGCACTAGTCAGGAATACACTATTAGTATGTAAAAGTTAAATTATGAGTACTCACGTATCAATATTGAGATTCAATATTGCAGGAAAGGTACGTAGACGCAACAGAAATGATAAACACTATATTGAACTCACGAGCATACCCATGAACCATACTCAATCACCTCTATAGCTATAACCCATAATTTCCTTAATCCTATCCTACTCGAAAACAATTTCGAAATCACTCGGACAACACTCCGTCGTAATATTTTATGTATACAAATAATATCTTGAAATAATACGGAGTAAATATATATATATGTAAATTGATTGAGAGAGTTTAGAGAAAAATATTTTCAAGTTTCTATGAAATAATGAAACCTATTGAATTCTATTTATAATAGATTTTTGAATTATTAAAGTGAATTATTAAAGTATGAATTATTAAAGTGAATTATTAAAGTATGAATTATTAAAGTGAATTATTAAAGTTATAGTAAAGTAAAAATAAAGTAAAGGTAAAGTTTAAGTATAGTAAAAGTATAAAACTATGTACGTATAATACGCGTATAAATATATATAATATTAATTTAAATCGTTATATATATTTAATAAAAGAAAATATAAATATCGTTATCTTTATCATACTAGTTAAGTAATGAGTTGTCAAAAGTGGTTCTAGATATTTATAAAAGTTATATATGTTTTAATAATAAAGTTCTTTTTAAACTGAAAACGTTTTTGTACGTTTGAAACTAAATAGATCAATCGAGTCTTTATGAGATTCAATCTTCCACTATCCTTTGTCTAGTTCTCAATGATTCATAATTTTTTCTTATTTATAAATCACTTTACCATTTTCCGAATATTGTTAAAATGGAAAGATTTCTCAAATCAACGTGGGCCTTTCAACAGAGACTTGTAAACATAATTCAATGTATCTGATAATTCAATCATTTGATCTTATCTTCTAATTTCATTGATAAACATTTTGAAACAAATACAATCATATAAAGTATTTAATTTAATATTTTGTTTACGTTTCAAGTTATAATATATATATATACACATATACATACATAATCATATTCGTTTAATGGTTCGTGAATCGTTGGAACTTGGTCGAGGTTGAATGAATGTATGAACATAGTTTAAAATTCTTGAAATTTAACTTAACAAATATTGCTTATCGTGTCGGAAACATATAAATATTAAAGTTTAAATTTGGTTGGAAATTTTCGGATTGTCACAAAGTACGATGAAACAAACATTCCACAGCGAGTTAGAACAAAAATCCTCAATTCGATTATCATTAGTTACACTTGCAGGGTGTAAGCGAGAACTTATATTGTGTAGCCATATGGGTTTGACAAACCCTCATTACGGACGGTTAACTACCGTCTACGGATGAAATATATTTTCGAGAAACAGTGTATGTTCTAACACTATTGTGATGGGGTTCTATCGAAGGAAACGTTAAGTCTTGATAATTGGGTGCTCGCGAACAAACTTTTGGAATGCAACTTTTGGATGATCAATTTTATGGAAATACTAAATCTTGTGATTCAAAAATAACGTTTATTACTACATCTATGATTTCACCAACGTCTTTCGTTGACAGTTTTCTATATGTTTCTCAGGATCATACTTGGCTACTTGATACATGCTTCCACACACTTTGATTACTTGCTTGAGGTCAAGCATACATGCATACGTTAGTGATAGCACCTTTGGATTCAAACTTAAAGCATACATACTTACGCTATTTATAGCAACCGTGATTTTCAACTTATTATGTCGCAAGTTATATCATTTATACATTATACTTTTGTAAACTTAAACTTGTTGTCAATCCGTTTGGTAAACTAAACTTTGTAAGTCTTGTACGTTTCAAATGAATGCGACATAATTTTGGTCAAACGCGTCTCATATAGGGACTATGACCACGCAACGGGACCTAAGTAGCGGCACCGTCAATGACGATTTTGCCGGGTCGTTACAAAAATTACATCAACTGTCCCGCTCAATTCTGGGTAAAATATAAAAAGTGTAAAATATTTAATAACTAGATCCTAAATACATTTTTAGTAAGCCTAAAATTTAAAGAACTCATTTTCTGATCACCGTTTATTTTAAAATCATATAAGTTCGAATTAAACTTCTCTAAAAAATAATCGAAACGTCCAACGAGTATTACAATCATTTAATATTTATTTTTAATATACTTTATTTATATATAGTTATGTTTTAAATAAAAATTATTATAATATCTTATTTTTATTTTATTTTACATAATTAATTTTAAATGCAAAAACATATAATGTTTCAAATTATTTTTCAAATTTCCATTTATATATATATATATATATATATATATATATATATATATATATATATATATATATATATATATATATATATATACACACATAACTATTTACAATTAATTATTCGTGAATCGTCGAGAACGGTCGAAAGTCAATTGCATATATGAAACAGTTCAAAATTTTTGAGACTCAACCTAACAGACTTTGCTTATCGTGTCAAAAATATTAAATCGTAACGAGAGTTTGGTTTAAAATTAGTCGAAATTTTCCGAGTCACTACAGTACGTACCCGTTAAAAAAATTTCGTCCCGAAATTTGATCGAGGTCGTCATGGCTAACACTAAAAATGTTTTCATGATGAATATGAGTTGATAAATAGAGTTTTATCATTATTGATTAATATAGATAAAATGATTGGATTATGTGAAGCATACGAATGAAGCTGTCACAAAAGAATGAAAAGAGGAAAATAAGTTTCATCTTAACTTTTGACGTAATCACAGCTATTCTTTTGGGATTCAAGGGATTTTAAGATAATCCTTGAAATCTACAAAAGATCTGATTCTTCGGGATTTACAGAAATTAGGATCTCTATAAATAAATGCGGTAATCTCTCTCGATTGATCTGTCGGATACTTCCATTATAAATTTACCTCTGCCGTTCCATTATTTTCACCATTCCTATACTTTCTTTATTTATTCTTACTCCTGAAAGATCTGTTAATATGCTCAATCTTGTACTGATCCTTGCTATTATATTAACCATATTTATCATTATTTTTCTTTTCTATCTTCCACCAGAAGAATACGTTTACTTCTATAACGCTCTTGGAATGGTGGTTTTCATAATTCTTCCTTGTATCTGTCTTTCCATAATTATTGACATCCACGATTAACGATCTCTTCTATTTGCTGTGATTTATACCCCTATTTATATTTTGAAGCTCCATGCTCCTGTTTTCTCTTCCCGACCTTAAGTAAAGCGATCAAGACGTCTCGGTTTGTAGGTATGAAGTTCGAAAGAACATAACTAAGATTATAAGCAGGAAGGAAAGGTAATAGCACGATTTGATTTGTTAAATTACCAGAATCACTGAGGATAGAACTATCAAGAATATATTTTCTTGATTTGTTCAGAGGTTAATTAGAAAGAAAGAGTTATGTAACATGGCACATGATGAGGGTGAAATCTGTGAATTTAGCATGACTTACTGTAATATAATCACGTTGGCCAGGCGTCATTATATTATACTAACTCATGCTTCAATTCCCAACACTTCTCCAGAAATCATTCATAATTTAAACTTAAATTTTACAGAATGATAGAAACTAAAACAGTTTCTTTTATGATGTAACATAGATAGCACGAGGAGATAGATAACCTCAGAAAAGAATAGTTATGAATATATCTTCAGAAATATCGAAGATATTTATAATAAAAGATACGATGAAATTTTAAAATTTTAAAATATCTAAAATCTAAAGATGATGCAGAAACTTTTTCGCAAGAATTTAAAATAGGCAAGGAGCAAGATATTCGCTAGAGATTTCATCAGATACTGAATCGTCTGGATTCGTTAAGTACAAGTTTAATCCTGGTGATTTGTCTACAGATTCCTTCATGGTTTGCTCAATCCGTTTTTCAGTACCAAATTTTCTATTGAGTGTTTCCAACACTCCGTTCTTTATCATCAAACCTTTTGGTCATTAAGACCATCTACAACTTTTGCTGCTTCATCAGCAATTCATGTCACCATATTTGAATCATTGGTTATCAATCCTAAGTGTTTTCAAGAGTTTGAAGGGTTTAAATGAAGATTGTAATTGTCAAGATATAAATGATGTTTACGATGAAATTAAGTGGCAAACTTGAGGAAATATTTAACTGTAGTAGATGTAACATATTAATGATATTTTAAATCAAAATGTGTTATAATTAATATTTCCTACTCTTTTAATACTTTTTAATTGTCCAAGGTTAGTATAGGTTTAAAGTTTTACGTAGTTAATTAATTGGTTACTAATAAATTTTATTTTGTCCATTATTTTCTTCATTATGCCACTTGTCAAATTTTGACTTGGATTCTGATTGGTCAAAATCCGAATATGAAATTGAATTTGAATGAAAATAGTTGTTCTTTGGTGAACGGATACGTATATATGTGGATTTGAGCAGTATTGTTAATGACTGTTGAATCTGAATTGAAGAATGTACAGTGTAACTTATTAATGTGAAATCTAAATGTTTCTAGGGTATTACTAACCCGTTAAAATATTCTCATCATCAATAGTTTGTACAAGAGAACTTTTAATTATAATCTTTATGAAAATATATATATATATATATATATTTTATTCAGATATAATCATGTATTTAACGAGTTAATATAATATTAAACTCATTTGATTTATTGTTAGAACAAGAATATATAATCTCTAAAACATTAGAGATTACATAATTGCCATGTCGAACGAAGATAAATGATGTAAAACGTCATGTAGAACGATGATTATGCTCGAGGTACATAATGAGATGTTGAGGCAATGGATTGTTGATGGTACCGGTGCTGTTACATATGGTACTGTTAGTGCCGGTGATGTTACTGAAGCTGGTAAATTTTGCACCATATTCTCCAAATTGATTACTAGAGCGCGAAGTTCGTTGACTTCTTCTATTATTCCGGGGTGATTGTCGGTCAGAACGAGCGGATGAATAAGGTTTAGAATTTTAGATAGAATATAATTATGGCGAGATATTCGGGAAATGAGGGTGAAAATGATGTTTCGGACAGGTTCGCCGGTAAGTGTTTCAGGTTCTTCACCAAGAGGTGAATTCGGTTGATGGAAGGGATCATCTTATTCTCGTCTCCATTGATCAAGTCGACTACGAACCCATCCCCAATTCATCCAGAATTGATGATGGTTGATTGGTTGATTCATTCCGGTGACGCTGCTTTTGGAGCTTAGGTAAACATCCATGTCGAAATAGCTGTCGGATTTCCGAAGACCTTGAACTAGTGGCGAGTTCCATTTCGTACGATTGAGTAAAGGATTTTTGATATGAAATGATTTTCGGCTATCGGATGGTATTCTAATTACATAGAATATCTATATATATATAGAACAAAGGATTTCGTAGATTACGGTGGGATTTACGGAATATGTCAGGCAAAAATTTACAATAACAGGTACGCTAAGATATTAATTTTGTCTATACACTATTCATGCAATCAGTGCAATAAGATGTGTCTAGACTAAGAATGATAAGCAGGTAATTTCCTAAGGAATAATTTCCGACAAAAATGATAAGCAAAACTTTTGACATGCAGACACGATCGAAGTCCAGACTTACTATTACATCCTAACAACTATCAGTTAGACAAACTAATGCAAGACCTGGTTTGCTAAGACCACTGCTCTGATACCACATGAACCGACCCGTCCTAATCCATCTGGACGAAGTCTTCAACATATGGTCCCAATGCGATGAATGACTCCAAGTAATGTCTTTAAAATGAGCAAATGCACAACGGAAGATTTCTTTCATACCTGAGAATAAACATGCTTTAAAGTGTCAATCAAAAGGTTGGTGAGTTCATAGGTTTATCAAAATCAATCATATTCATAATTTTAATAGACCACAAGATTTTCATAATTATAAACAGAACCTCTCGTCTGCATAAAGATAAAATCATTCATATGAATTGAACACCTGGTAACCGACATTAACTTTAATGCATAGAATATCTCCAAACAGAATCTCTCGTCTGTATAATAATAAACCTCGAAGTACTAAAGCCATCCATAACCTGAATGGGGGTTGTTAGGCCCAATTGATCTATCTTTAGGATTCACGTCAATTAGGAACAGAACCTCTCATCTATTTCCTAATTCTTAGGTTACCAAGCAAAAAGGGGTGATATTCGGTTTAATAATCCAACCATAGAATGTAGTTTCGAGTACTTGTGTCTATTTCATCAAACATTTATAAAAGCAGTGCATGTATTCTCAGTCCCAAAAATATATATTGCAAAAGCATTTAAAAAGGGAGCAAATGAAACTCACCATACGATGCTTTGTAGTAAAAATATGCATACGACACAAGTGAACAATGTAGGGTTGGCCTCGGATTCACGAGGTAAATAAGCCCATCAACAGAAAAAAATTCGCAGGGGTACTGTATCATCACATACATCTCATCTTCTTCTTCATCATTATAATCTTGATCACAAACTTCACTTCCATCGTGTACATCATCAACCCGTAATCGTTTTCTTCATTTCATCAACGTTTTTCACTGTAACATTTTCTACTTCTCTTCAATATCATCATCGTTTATTACAGAATTAGAAACAGAAAGAGGTACAGCAACAGTAGCGACAGAAACAAGAAACTAACGTGTAGTAGCAGTAGGTTGGTGGCTGTGTGGTGGTTGTTGTTCGATCAAATAGAAACAGGAATTCAAAGCTATTGCAGTAGCAAATAGCAGCTGTGATTATCGATGATTGGGTGATTTTTAAGTGGGTTTCGAAAAGAAAAAAAATAATGAGACCGATGGTTGTGGATGGTAGGGGTTGGCGGTTCAAGGTGGTGGTTATAGTGACAGCAGGCACAACCTGGAGATGGTTTGCAGTAATTACATAAACAATAGTATATTCGATGGTGGTGAGGGTGGTGATTTCTTGGAGGTGATTGGATATGGTGGTGGTTCGAATGAAATGGAAAACAGAAAACGTAGCAGTTCAATGGTTTTGGTGTCTTCGAATAGTGTAGGTCTTGGTGGTTTTGTCATTATGGTATAAAATTTGATCATTAATTTATTAAATAAAAATTACATCAACTGTCCCGCTCAATTCTGGGTAAAATATAAAAAGTGTAAAATATTTAATAACTAGATTCTAAATACGTTTTTAGTAAGCCTAAAATTTATAGAACTCATTTTTAGATCACCGTTTATTTTAAAATCATATAAGTTCGAATTAAACTTCTCTAAAAAAATAATCGAAATGTCCAACGAGTATTACAATCATTTAATATTTATTTTTAATATACTTTATTTATATATAGTTATGTTTTAAATAAAAATTATTATAATATCTTATTTTTATTTTATTTTACATAATTAATTATAAATACAATAACATATAATGTTTCAAATTATTTTTCAAATTTCCATTTATATATATATATACACACACACACACACATAACTATTTACAATTAATTATTCGTGAATCGTCTAGAACGATCGAAAGTCAATTGCATATATGAAACAGTTCAAAATTTTTGAGACTCAACTTAACAGACTTTGCTTATCGTGTCAAAAATATTAAATCGTAACGAGAGTTTGGTTTAAAATTTGTCGAAATTTTCCGGGTCACGACAGTGCTGCTGAATGCATGTCTAGGAAACCTTCAACTTCACATGCTAACTCCTTCTCAAAAGCTGATAAGTACAAGAACAAGTACAAAGCTATGAAGGCTCAGATGAAGGAAAGTGCAAAGGCTGATAAGAAGAGAAAGAAGCCAGAAAAGGTTCTAGTTGCTGAGCATCATGATTGGGATGAAACCAGCTCTTCTTCATCTTCTGACAGTGATACTGATGATGATGATGCTGGTTATGCTTCTGGTAAAAAGCTAAAATGTCCCGTTCATATTGATTATAAACGTTCCATATTAATTGATTTCTTCGCGAGGTTTTGACCTCTATATGAGACGTTTTTCAAAGACTGCATTCATTTTTAAAACAACCATAACCTTTATTTTATCTATAAAGGTTTAAAAAGCATTACGCAGATTATCAAATAATGATAATCTAAAATATACCGTTTACACACGACCATTACATAATGGTTTACAATAAGAATATATTACATCAAAAATAAGTTTCTTGAATGCAGTTTTTACATAATATCATACAAGCATGGACTCCAAATCTTGTCCTTATTTTAGTATGCAACAGCGGAAGCTCTTAATAATCACCTGAGAATAAGCATGCTTAAAACGTCAACAAAAATGTTGGTGAGTTATAGGTTTAACCTATATATTATCAAATCATAATAATAGACCACAAGATTTCATATTTCAATATACATCCCATACATAGAGATAAAAATCATTCATATGGTGAACACCTGGTAACATACATTAACAAGATGCATATAAGAATATCCCCTATCATTCCGGGAAATCCTTCGGACATGATAAAACAACATCGAAGTACTAAAGCATCCGGTACTTTGGATGGGGTTCGTTAGGCCCAATAGATCTATCTTTAGGATTCGCGTCAATTAGTAGATCAGTTTACTAATTCTTAGGTTACCAAGCAAAAGGGGCATATTCGGCTTCGATCATTCACCCATATAATGTAGTTTCATTTAATTGTGTCTATTTCATAAAACATTTATAAAACTGCATGTATTCTCATCCCAAAATATTAGTTTTTAAAAGTGGGACTATAACTCACTTTCACAGATTTTTAATTCGTTGGGAAGTAAGACTTGGCCACTGGTCGATTCACGAACCTATAACAAATATGTACATATATATCAAAGTATGTTCAAAATATATTTACAACATTTTTAATACGTTTTAATGTTTTAAGTTTATTAAGTCAGCTGTCATCGTTAGTAACCTACAACTAGTTGTCCACAATTAGATGTACAGAAATAAATCGATATATATTATCTTGAATCAATCCACGACCCAGTGTATACACGTCTCAGGCTAGATCACAAATCAAAGTATATATATTTTTGGAATCAACCTCAACCCTGTATAGCTAACTCCAACATTACTGCATATAGAGTGTCTATGGTTGTTCCAAATAATATATATACATGGATCGATATGATATGTCAAAATATTTGCATACGTGTCTATGGTATCCCAAGATTACATAATATATTAGAATACATGTATAATACAATATAAGTTAGCTAGGATATGATTTGTATAGAATTGTTACAATATTTCCCGTAGCTACAACAATAAAAAAATATCCAATCTTGTTTTACCCATAACTTCTTCGTTTTAAATCCGTTTTGAGTGAATCAAATCGCTATGGTTTCATATTGAACTATATTTTATGAATCTAAATAGAAAAAGTATAGGTTTATAGTCAGAAATATAAGTTACAAGTCGTTTTTGTAAGAGGTATTCATTTCAGTCGAAAGAACGATGTCTTGATGACCATTTTGAAAAATATACTTACACTTTGAGTTTAATAATGATTTTTGGATATAGTTTCATGTTCATAAGAAAAATCATTTTCCCAGAAGAACAACTTTTAAATCAAAGTTATCATAGTTTTTAATTATCAAACGCAAAACAGCCCGCGGTGTTACTACGACGGCTTATGTCCAGTTTTACGGTGTTTTTTGTGTTTCCAGGTTTTAAATCATTAAGTTAGCATATCATATAGATATAGGACATATGTTTAGTTGATTTTAAAAGTCAAGTTAGAAGGATTAACTTTGTTTGCGAACAAGTTTAGAATTAACTAAACTATGTTCTAGTGATTTCAAGTATAAACCTTCGAATAAGATAGCTTTATATGTATGAATCGAATGATGTTATGAACATCATTACTACCTCAAGTTTTGTGGATAAACCTACTGGAAAAGAGACAAATGGATCTAGCTTCAAAGGATCCTTGGATGGCTTGAAAGTTCTTGAAGCATAATCATGACACGAAAACAAGTTCAAGCAAGATTTCCACTTGAAATAAGATTGTTAAAGTTATAGAAATTGAATCAAAGTTTGAATAGTATTACCTTGTATTAGAAAGATATCTTACTGTAAATAAGAAAGATTTCTTAAGGTTGGATGATCACTTTACAAGATTGGAAGTAAGCTAGCAAACTTGGAAGTATTCTTGATTTTATGAAACTAGAACTTATAGAATTTATGAAGAACACTTAGAACTTGAAGATAGAACTTGAGAGAGATCAATTAGATGAAGAAAATTGAAGAATGAAAGTGTTTGTAGGTGTTTTTCGTCGTTGGTATATGGATTAGATATAAAGGATGTGTAATTTTGTTTACATGTAAATAAGTCATGAATGATTACTAATATTTTTGTAATTTTATTAGATATTTCATGCTAGTTGCCAAATGATGGTTCCCACATGTGTTAGGTGACTCACATAGGCTACTAAGAGCTGATCATTGGAGTGTATATACCAATAGTATATACATCTAAAAGCTGTGTATTGTACGAGTACGAATACGGGTGCATACGAGTAGAATTGTTGATGAAACTGAACGAGGATGTAATTGTAAGCATTTTTGTTAAGTAGAAGTATTTTGATAAGTGTCTTGAAGTCTTTCAAAAGTGTATGAATACATATTAAAACACTACATGTATATACATTTTAACTGAGTCGTTAAGTCATCGTTAGTCGTTACATGTAAATGTTGATTTGAAACCTTTAAGTTAACGATCATGTTAAATGTTGTTAACCCAATGTTTATTATATCTAAAGAGATGTTAAATTGTTAAATTATCATGATATTATGATATATAATATATCTTAGTATGATATATATACAGTTAAATGTCGTTACAACGATAATCGTTACATATATGTCTCGTTTCGAAATCATTAAGTTAGTAGTCTTATTTTTACATATGTAGTTCATTGTTAATACACTTAATGATATATTTACTTATCATTTAACATAATTAACCAAGTGTATCAATATCTTAATATGATTCATATGTACTTAGTAAGACGTTGATATAACGATAATCGTTATATATATCATTTTCGAGTTTCTTAAATTCAATAGTCTCATTTTTATGTATACAACTCATTGTTAAAATACCTAATGAGATACTTACTTATCATAATATCAGGTTAACTATATATATAATCAAAGATATGTCAACATATAGTTTTTACAAGTTTTAACGTTCGTGAATCACCGGTCAACTTGGGTGGTCAATTGTCTATATGAAACCTATTTAAATTAATCAAGTCTTAACAAGTTTGATTTCTTAACATGTTGGAAACACTTAATCATGTAAATAACAATATCATTTAATATATATAAACATGGAAAAGTTCGGGTCACTACAGTACCTACCCGTTAAATAAATTTCTTCCCAAAATTTTAAGCTGTTGGAGGTGTTGACGTATCTTCTGGAAATAAGTGTGGGTATTTCTTCTTCATCTGATCTTCTAGTTCCTAGGTGAACTTGGGTCCTCTACGAGCATTCCATCGAACTTTAACAATTGGTATCTTGTTTTGCTTAAGTCTTTTAACCTCACGATCCATTATTTCGACGGGTTCTTCAATAAATTGAAGTTTTTCGTTGATTTGGATTTCGTCTAACGGAATAGTGAGATCTTCTTTAGCAAAACATTTCTTCAAATTTGAGACGTGGAAAGTGTTATGTACAGCCGCGAGTTGTTGTGGTAATTCAAGTCGGTAAGCTACTGGTCCGACACGATCAATAATCTTGAATGGTTCTATATACCTTGGATTTAATTTCCCTCGTTTACCAAATCGAACAACGCCTTTCCAAGGTGCAACCTTAAGCATGACCATCTCTCCAATTTCAAATTCTATATCTTTTCTTTTAATGTCGGCGTAGCTCTTTTGTCGACTTTGGGCGGTTTTCAACTGTTGTTGAATTTGGATGATCTTCTCGGTAGTTTCTTGTATTATCTCTGGACTCGTAATCTGTCTATTCCCCACTTCACTCCAACAAATCCAAGACCTGCACTTTCTACCATAAAGTGCTTCAAACGGAGCCATCTCAATGCTTGAATGGTAGCTGTTGTTGTAGGAAAATTCTGCTAATGGTAGATGTCGATCCCAACTATTTCCGAAATCAATAATACATGCTCGTATCATGTCGTCAAACGTTTGTATCGTCCTTTCGCTCTGCCCATCAGTTTGTGGATGATAGGCAGTACTCATGTCTAGACGAGTTCCGAATGCTTACTGTAATGTCTGCCAGAATCTTGAAATAAATCTGTCATCCCTATCAGAGATAATAGAGATTGGTATTCCATGTCTGGAGACGACTTCCTTCAAATACAGTCGTGCTAACTTCTCCATCTTGTCATCTTCTCTTATTGGCAGGAAGTGTGCTGATTTGGTGAGACGATCAACTATTACCCAAATAGTATCAAAACCACTTGCAGTCCTTGGTAATTTAGTGATGAAATCCATGGTAATGTTTTCCCATTTCCATTCCGGGATTTCGGGTTGTTGAAGTAGACCTGATGGTTTCTGATGCTCGGCTTTGACCTTAGAACACGTCAAACATTCTCCTACGTATTTAGCAACATCGGCTTTTATACCTGGCCACCAAAAATGTTTCTTGAGATCCTTGTACATCTTCTCCGTTCCAAGATGTATTAAGTATCTGGTTTTATGAGCTTCTCTAAGTACCATTTCTCTCATATCTCCAAATTTTGGTACCCAAATCCTTTCAGCCCTATACCGGGTTCCGTCTTCCCGAATATTAAGATGCTTCTCTGATCCTTTGGGTATTTCATCCTTTAAATTTCCCTCTTTTAAAACTCCTTGTTACGCCTCCTTTATTTGAGTAGTAAGGTTATTGTGAATCATTATATTCATAGCTTTTACTCGAATGGGTTCTCTGTCCTTTCTACTCAAAGCGTCGGCTACCATATTCGCCTTCCCTGGGTGGTAACGAATCTCAAAGTCATAATCATTCAATAATTCAATCCACCTGCGTTGCCTCATGTTCAGTTGTTTCTGATTAAATATATGTCGAAGACTTTTGTGGTCGGTATATATAATACTTTTGACCCCATATAAGTAGTGCCTCCAAGTATTTAACGCAAAAACAACCGCGCCTAATTCCAAATCATGCGTCGTATAATTCTGCTCGTGAATCTTCAATTGTCTAGATGCATAAGCAATTACCTTCGTTCGTTGCATTAATACACAACCGAGACCTTGCTTTGAAGCGTCACAATATATCACAAAATCATCATTCCCTTCAGGTAATGACAATATAGGTGCCGTAGTTAACTTTTTCTTCAACAATTGAAATGCTTTCTCTTGTTCATTCTTCCATTCAAATTTCCTCCCTTTATGCGTTAATGCAGTCAAGGGTTTTGCTATTCAGGAAAAATCTTGGATGAACCTTCTGTAGTAACCAGCTAGTCCTAAAAATTGGCGTATATGCTTCGAAGTTTTTGGGGTTTCCCATTTCTCAACGGTTTCAATCTTTGCTGGATCCACCTGAATACCTTCTTTGTTCACTATGTGACCGAGGAATTGAACTTCTTCCAACCAAAATGCACACTTTGAAAACTTACCGTACAATTTTTCTTTTCTCAGCAACTCTAGCACTTTTCTTAAATGTTCTTCATGCTCTTGATCATTCTTCGAGTAAATAAGTATGTCATCGATGAAAACAATGACAAACTTGTCAAGATATGGCCCACACACTCGGTTCATGAGGTCCATGAACACAGCTGGTGCGTTCGTCAATCCAAATAGCATAACCATAAACTCATAATGACCGTAACGCGTCCTAAAAGCAGTCTTTGGAATATCATCCTCCTTCACCCGCATTTGATGATACCCAGAACGTAAATCAATCTTCGAATAAATAGATGAGCCTTGTAGTTGATCAAATAAGTCGTCAATTCTCGGTAGTGGGTAGCGGTTCTTGATGGTAAGTTTGTTCAACTCTCGGTAGTCGATACACAACCTGAATGTACCATCTTTCTTCTTGACAAACAAAACAGGAGCTCCCCATGGTGATGTGCTTGGTCGAATGAAACTACGCTCTAAAAGTTCCTGTAACTGACTTTGTAATTCTTTCATTTCGCTGGGTGCGAGTCTGTATGGAGCACGAGCTATTGGTGCAGCTCCTGGTACAAGGTCTATTTGAAATTCAACGGATCGATGTGGGGGTAATCCCTGTAATTCTTTCGGAAATACATCGGGAAATTCTTTTGCGACGGGAACATCACTGATGTTCTTTTCTTCAGGTTTAACTTCCTCGATGTGTGCTAGAATGACGTAACAACCTTTTCTTATTAGTTTTTACGCCTTCAAACTACTAATAAGATTTAATTTCACGTTGTTCTTTTCTCCGTACACCATTAAAGGTTTTCCTTTTTCACGCATAATGTGAATCTCGTTTTTGTAACAAACGACCTCTCCTCTCACCTTCCTCAACCAGTCCATGCCAATTATTACATCAAAACTCCCTAACTCGACTGGTATTAAATCAATCTTAAACGTTTTATCACCCAGTTTAATTTCTCTATCCCGACATATATTATCTGCTGAAATTAATTTACCATTTGCTAATTCGAGTAAAAATTTATTATCCAAAGGCGTCAATGGGCAACTTAATTTAGCACAAAATTCTCTACTCATATAGCTTCTCTCCGCACCCGAATCAAATAAAACATAAGCAGATTTATCGTCAATAAGAAACGTACCCGTAACAAGCTCTGGGTCTTCCTATGCTTCTGCCGCATTAATATTGAAAACTCTTCCACGGCCCTGCCCATTAGTATTTCCCTGATTTGGGTAATTTCTAATAATGTGGCCCGGTTTTCCACATTTATAACAAACACGGTTGGTATTACTTGCTCTGACACTATTCGTTTCGGCATTACTTGTTCCGACATTATTTGTTCCTTTGGTTCTATTAAACTTTGGTCCGTAGACCTCACACTTTGTCGCGCTATAACCATTTCTTTTACACCTGTTGCAAAATGTCATACAAAACCCCTGATGATTTTCTTCACACCTGTGACATGGCTGTTTTTGGTTTTTGTTGCCGTTGTTGTTATTGAGGTTGTTGTTGGGATTGTTATTGTTGTTGAAACAGTTGTTGTAGTTGTTGTTGTTGTTGGGATGTTTGTTGTAGTTATTGTTAGGATTGCAGTTATTGTTGCGATTTTTGTTGCGGTTGTTGGGATAGTTGTTGCGATTGTGGTTGTAATTGTTGTTGTTGTTGTTGTTGTTGTACTGGTGACTCTTGTCACCGTTTTCCTCCCACTTCCTCTTGAGTTGTTTCGTGTTGGCTTCTTCAGCTGCCTACTCTTTAATTCTTCCCTCAATCTGATGTATGAGTTTATGAGCCATTCGACTTGCCTTCTGTATAGAAGCGGGCTCGTGTGAACTTACATCTTCTTGAATCCTTACTGGTAACCCTTTTACAAATGCTCGATCTTCTCTTCTTCATCTTCGAATGCTCCCGGACACAATAGGCACAACTCTGTGAATTGTCGTTCATATGTGGTAACGTCGAACCCTTGTGTTCGTAACTCTCTAAGTTCTGCCTTGAGTTTATTGACTTTATTTCTAGAACGGTACTGCTCTTTCATCAATTGCTTGAATGCCAACCACGGTAGTGCGTAAGCAGCATTTTGTCCTACCTGTTCAAGATAGGTGTTCCACCACGTTAACGCAGTACCTGTGAAGGTATGCGTAGCGTACTTAACTTTGTCCTCTTCAGTACACTTACTTCTGGTAAACACCGATTTGACTTTCTCGGTCCACCATTTCAATCCAATTGGTCCTTCGGTTCCATCAAATTCCAAAGGTTTACAGGCAGTGAATTCTTTGTAGGAGCATCCTACATGATTTCTCGTGCCGTTAGCTGCATTGCTATTTTAAGAGTTATTGTTGGTATGTAGCGCAGCCTGTACTGCGGCTATGTTTGCAGCAAGAAAGGTACGAAATTCCTCTTCGCTCATTTTCATTGTGTGTCGAGTAGTCGGTGCCATTTCCTTCAAAATAGCCAATTGAATCGAGTTAATCATACAAAATATTAAGAGTAGTCAATAGTATTTTGTAGCATAATATGAACTCATTTATAAAAGCTTTTTCTTCATATTAGCGTTTTATAAGTTTAAATTCGGGTACTACCTATCCGTTAAGTTGATACTTAATAGCTAATATACAATTCAACTACTACAATTCCATATGAAAAACTGATTATAATAATATATCACATACAAATATTCTTCAAACTTACAACTTCGCTATATTACATATAACATGAAATATAGTACACTTTGATACAGGACAATTTTGAAGATAAACCTAGTTAATACGTAAGTTGTTCAGCAAAGGAAATAAAGACACGTAATTCATAAGTTCAGAAACAAGTCATGCATTCTGGTTTTACTAAGACGACTTCCCATCCTTGGTCTTGTGGAAAATAACCGTTATGACCATTGGCTAGGCAGCATGTTGTAATGTCATCAAAAGGACGAGGGTTTCGTAATGTCCAACAGCCCCGTAATAATCTAAAAACCTTGTTTCTCACCCCAACTACTGAATCCGTCACTTGTGGGAAGGTCTTATTTAAAAGCTACAGTCCGATGTTCTTTTTCTCATTTCGGTAAGAAGCAAACATCGTAAGCATAACATGCTTCTTTATGTTGCATGCTAGAAGCTCTTTCTAATTCACGAAATCCTATGTTGGGATATGTTGAGTCAAAATAGGTTCTTAACCCGTAGCTTAAAATTGCATTTGCGTTCCCCGCATTTAATGCTTTAAAGAAAACACGGCGTAACTTACGGTCTCCCCAATGTGATATACCCCACCTATCAAAGGAAAGCCTTTTATAAACTAAGGCATTTCTGGAAAGTCTTTCAAATGTTTGACAAGTTAATTCGCCATAACTAAATGTGCTGATAAATTCTGACCGACTCTAGACAAGATTTCCTCAATCATATCCTCTAGTAGGTCTTCTAAAATATTCGGTTGTCTACCCTTAACGTCCATTTTGTTTTTATACTGTAAAATAGACAAGGATTAGATTCGTAAAAGATAATTAACAAACAATACAAGCAATTTTTTTTACATAGAATATAAAAGTACAAGCACACTACAATACATATAATATACAACATGATTACAACCCTCTAATCTGAATCGCTGGTTTCTTCTTCTTCGGACTTGGTTCGTTTTCCTAATTTTCTAGGAATATATGGTGTTCCTCTAATATGAGCCGTCGTTTTCCACAATGGTTTAGAGAAACCTGGTGGTTTAGAGGTTCTCGGGTCATTGTTACATTTTAGGAAATACAGATGTTGTCGATACATATAAAGTTCATCGGGGTTGGAATCGGGTTTCTCTATTTTTATACCTTTTCTCTTATTATTTTCTTTCGCTTTATTAAATTGGGTCGAGGTAATTTCTATAACATCATCGGAATCCTCATCGGGATCCGATTCATCAGAAATCTGGTAATCTTCCCAATATTTTTCTTCTTCGGCGGAAACACCATTGACCATTATTAACTTTGGTCCGTTGGTTGAGGATTTTCTTTTATTTAATCGATTTACTATAGGTATCAATATTTCTTCCTCCGGAACCTCTTCTTCTGGTTCCTCCTCTTCCGATTCCTCCTCTTCTGGTTCCTCTTCTTCCGGTTCCTCCTCTTCCGGTTCCTCCTCTTCCGGTTCCTCTTCGGGAATTTGTGAATCCCAAAATATATTCGACTCTTCATTATTATTAGGTGAATCAATGGGATTTATAATAGAGGTAGACATCTATCACACAATATCAAACACGTTAAGAGATTAATATATCACATAATATTTATATGTTAATAATATATAGTTTCCAACAAAAAAAGTTAAGCAATCGTTTTTGAAGAAAAATACGGTCGAAGTCCAGACTCACTAATGCATCCTAACAAACTTGGTAAGACACACTAATGCAATTTTCTGGTTCTCTAAGATCAATGCTCGGATACCAACTGAAATGTCCCGTTCATATTGATTATAAACGTTCCATATTAATTGATTTCATCGCGAGGTTTTGACCTCTATATGAGACGTTTTTCAAAGACTGCATTCATTTTTAAAATAACCATAACCTTTATTTTATCTATAAAGGTTTAAAAAGCATTACGTAAATTATCAAATAATGATAATCTAAAATATACCGTTTACACACCACCATTACATAATGGTTTACAATAAGAATATATTACATCAAAAATAAGTTTATTGAATGCAGTTTTTACATAATATCATACAAGCATGGACTCCAAATCTTGTCCTTATTTTATTATGCAACATCGGAAGCTCTTAATAATCACCTGAGAATAAACATGCTTAAAACGTCAACAAAAATGTTGGTGAGTTATAGGTTTAACCAATATATTATCAAATCATAATAATAGACCACAAGATTTCATATTTCAATATACATCCCATACATAGAGATAAAAATCATTCATATGGTGAACACCTGGTAACCGACATTAACAAGATGCATATAAGAATATCCCCTATCATTCCGAGAAATCCTTCGGACATGATAAAACAACATCGAAGTACTAAAGCATCCGGTACTTTGGATGGGATTTGTTAGGCTCAATAGATCTATCTTTAGGATTCGCGTCAATTAGTAGATCGGTTTACTAATTCTTAGGTTATCAAGCAAAAGGGGCATATTCGGCTTCGATCATTCACCCATATAATGTAGTTTCATTTACTTATGTCTATTTCGTAAAACATTTATAAAACTGCATGTATTCTCATCCCAAAATATTAGTTTTTAAAAGTGGGACTATAACTCACTTTCACAGATTTTTACTTCGTCAGGAAGTAAGACTTAGCCACTGGTCTATTCACGAACCTATAACAAATATGTACATATATATCAAAGTATGTTCAAAATATATTTACAACATTTTTAATACATTTTAATGTTTTAAGTTTATTGAGTCAGCTGTCCTCGTTAGTAACCTACAACTAGTTGTCCATAATTAGATGTACAGAAATAAATCGATATATATTATCTTGAATCAATCCAAGACCCAGTGTATACATGTATCAGGCTAGATCACAACTCAAAGTATATATATTTTTGGAATCAACCTCAACCCTGTATAGCTAACTCCAATATTACTGCATATAGAGTGTCTATGGTTGTTCCAAATAATATATATACATGGGTCGATATGATATGTCAAAACATTTGCATACGTGTCTATGGTATCCCAAGATTACATAATATATTAGAATACATGTATAATACAATATAAGTTAGCTAGGATATGATTTGTATAGAATTGTTACAATATTTCCCGTAGCTACAACAATCAAAAAATATCCAATCTTGTTTTACCCATAACTTCTTCGTTTTAACCGTTTTGAGTGAATCAAATTGCTATGGTTTCATATCGAACTCTATTTTATGAATCTAAATAGAAAAATAATAGGTTTATAGTCATAAATATAAGTTACAAGTCATTTTTGTAAGAGGTAGTCATTTCAGTCGAAAGAACGACGTCTTGATGACCATTTTGAAAAATATACTTACACTTTGAGTTTAATCATGATTTTTGGATATAGTTTCATGTTCATAAGAAAAATCAGTTTCCCAGAAGAACAACTTTTAAATCAAAGTTTATCATAGTTTTTAATTATCAAACCCAAAACTGCCCGCGGTGTTACTACGACGGCGTATGTTCGGTTTTACGGTGTTTTTCGTGTTTCCAGGTTTTAAATAATTAAGTTAGCATATCATATAGATATAGGACATGTGTTTATTTGATTTTAAAAGTCAAGTTAGAAGGATTAACTTTTCTTTGCGAACAAGTTTAGAATTAACTAAACTATGTTCTAGTGATTTCAAGTTTAAACTTTCAAATAAGATAGCTTTATATGTATGAATCGAATGATGTTATGAACATCATTACTACCTCAAGTTTTGTGGATAAATCCACTGGAAAAGATACAAATGGATCTAGCTTCAAAGGATCCTTGGATGCCTTGAAAGTTCTTGAAGCAGAATCATGACACGAAAACAAGTTCAAGTAAGATTTCCACTTGAAATAAGATTGTTAAAGTTATAGAAATTGAATCAAAGTTTGAATATGAGTATTAACTTGTATTAGAAAGATATATTACTGT
Source organism: Rutidosis leptorrhynchoides (assembly GCF_046630445.1). Classification (NCBI taxonomy): domain Eukaryota; kingdom Viridiplantae; phylum Streptophyta; class Magnoliopsida; order Asterales; family Asteraceae; genus Rutidosis; species Rutidosis leptorrhynchoides. Next base: position 274,403,599 of record NC_092338.1, on the reverse strand, counting down.
AAATAAGAAAGATTTCTTGAGGTTGAATGATCACTTTACAAGATTGGAAGTAAGCTAGCAAACTTGGAAGTATTCTTGATTTTATGAAACTAGAACTTATAGAATTTATGAAGAACACTTAGAACTTGAAGATAGAACTTGAGAGAGATCAATTAGATGAAGAAAATTGAAGAATTAAAGTGTTTTTAGGTGTTTTTAGTCGTTGGTATATGGATTAGATATAAAGGATATGTAATTTTGTTTACATGTAAATAAGTCATGAATGATTACTAATATTTTTGTAATTTTATGAGATATTTCATGCTAGTTGCTAAGTGATGGTTCCCACATGTGTTAGGTGACTCACATGGGCTGCTAAGAGCTGATCATTGGAGTGTATATACCAATAGTACATACATCTAAAAGCTGTGTATTGTATGAGTACGAATACGGGTGCATACGAGTAGAATTGTTGATGAAACTGAACGAGGATGTAATTGTAAGCATTTTTGTTAAGTAGAAGTATTTTGATAAGTGTCTTGATGTCTTTAAAAAGTGTATGAATACATATTAAAACACTACATGTATATACATTTTAACTGAGTCGTTAAGTCATCGTTAGTCGTTACATGTAAATGTTGATTTAAAACCTTTAAGTTAACGATCATGTTAAATGTTGTTAACCCAATATTTATTATATCTAAAAAGATGTTAAATTGTTACATTATCATGATATTATGATATATAATATATCTTAGTATGATATATATACAGTTAAATGTCGTTACAACGATAATCGTTACATATATGTCTCGTTTCGAAATCATGAAGTTAGTAGTCTTATTTTTACATATGTAGTTCATTGTTAATACACTTAAAGATATATTTACTTATCATTTAACATAATTAACCAAGTGTATCAATATCTTAATATGATTCATATGTACTTAGTAAGACGTTGATATAACGATAATCGTTATATATATCGTTTTCGAGTTTCTTAAATTCAATAGTCTCATGTTTATGTATATAACTCATTGTTAAAATACCTAATGAGATACTTACTTATCATAATATCATGTTAACTATATATATAATCATATATATGTCAACATATAGTTTTTACAAGTTTTAACGTTCGTGAATCACCGGTCAACTTGGGAGGTCAATTGTATATATGAAACCTATTTAAATTAATCAAGTCTTAACAAGTTTGATTGCTTAACATGTTGGAAACACTTAATCATGTAAATAACAATTTCATTTAATATATATAAACATGGAAAAGTTCGGGTCACTACAAAAGCTGTGTTTGATGGCCAACGAGGTCGAGGAGTCCGAGAAGGATGATAACGATAGTATGTTTTTGGCTGATATAAGGGAAGCTGATCGGAAAAAGGATTCAACTCAATGAAAATCTGAAATGTTGTATAAGGTTGATAATTTTTGAACTTATACTGATGATGAAAAAGCTGAAATGTTTGACTACCTAAGAGTTGATTTATGTAGAGGCAGTAAACGTGAAGAAGTTTTGAAAAATGATAACAAATCTTTAAATGATAAACTTAAAAGCAAAACTGATGAAATTAAGATCTTGAAGGATGAAATTTCAAAACTTGAAAAACAAAATTTTGCTTTAAAGTCTCTTCACGTTGAGGCAGCAGATGTTAAGAACAAGCTAAACGACCTCAAGAAGCTTGTTGCTTCATGGTGTACATCTGCTCAACGCACAGCTAAGTGTGTAAATGAGCAGGTGCCTGCCTAAGTTGAAGCTTTCTTTGCTGGTGACTATGCTGCTGCTGCTGCTCTCGCAGAAGTTACTTACATGGACCCCATTCTTGAAATAGATCCTGAAGCTGTCTTGCCAAATACCTTTGCCATGATAGTTAAGGGTAAAAAGGTCTTAACAAATAAGTTTGTCAGACCTACTGAGACCTCACCACCGTCCATGAAAGAAATTTTGGAGGATGAAGTAAAAGCCAAGGAAACCAGTACTTCAATTGATGAAACTACTGATCCCTCAAGCATTTACTATATGACTCCAAAGGAAAGACGCATTAAAAGGGAAATCACTGAAAACAATCGAAGAAAGTTAAAATCAATTGATTCCCCTTCATGTTCAAATTCCACCAATGCTGAGCCAGCTGATGAAAATTGTACTGGTAAACTAGTAGCTGCTGACAAGCCAGCAAAATGCAATACTGGCAAGTCAAAGGCAGTAATCAAGATTTACAAGAATCGACCAGCATCAGCTGACGGGTCAGTAACTTCCCACACTGACTCGTCGAACAAAGGCAAAGCAGTATACCATGATTATGGTACTAGTTCTAAAAGGAAAGCTGCCCTTAAGGGAAAAGCTAAAGTGAACCAAATTGTGGAATCAAGTGCTGGGTCATCTATCACTGAGATAATGACGGTCAAGCTTGACCAGCTCATAGCTGCCATATCTGAAAGTAGACCCGATCTTACTGCACCCATTTACTCAGTGTATGACCAGTCACCGATACCAAATGTGAGAAAATGCTACAAATGTGGCAGCAAGTTTCACTTAGCCAACTGGTGTGCTCTAACCCTAACCCCATCTGCTGCTGCTTCTTCAAGCAAACCAGCAGACATGAAGAGATCATCAAAGAAGACCCTTCCAGAACCCATCCTTGGATGGGTTCCCAAAAAGAACTAATCTCTTAGCTACTGTACAGGGCATTCAAAACAAGAAAATCTGGTATCTCGATAGTGGTTGTTCGAGATATATGACCGGATGTAAGTCCCTGCTGATGGACTATCAAGAAAAGGATGGTCCAGTTGTATCATATGGAGATAATTCGTTGGGTTACACAAAGGGTTTTGGTAATTTAACAAATGGGAATGTTACTTTTTCAAATGTAGCATATGTCGTTGGGCTTAAACATAATCTACTCAGCATAAGCCAACTGACAAGCAAAAGTAAGATAGTCCAGTTCAGAAGGAAGATTGGCACTATTTTTAATAAGACGGGGAAGCCACTGCTGACAGCAAAAAGACATGAGAACATGTATCAAATTGACATGAACACAGCAGTCACAACAACTGATACTTGCTTTTATTCAAAGGCAGCAGACAACCTCAAGTGGTTATTGAAACAACCCAACCCGTATTAAAACCGGCCCATAAAATTTTTTCCTTTTAATACGCTTTAAATAACACTTTAGGTCCCAATTGTGTTTCCATAAACATCTTTAATACAATAGAAGGTTTAATAAACCTTAAAACATTTAATACATTGATTAATTGTCCAAACTGACATACACGGCCCGACTAGTTTAGTTTCCAACCAAAACCGAGCATGGTGATTTGGGACTACGCTACCCAAATCCTAATCGAATACAAAAGCAAGATCTTCTAAGCAACCTAGACAAGATCTCTAATCCCCAAGCTTACCCGAGCCGCCAAGCATGCGAACCTATAAAAATATCAACAACAAGAGGGTAAGCTAACGCTTAGTGAATGATAATATACTACATACATATATATGTATAAAATGGACACGTCACACAATTATCAATTACCGCATACCAAAGCATCCATGTATAAGGCAACTACACTAAGCATACCGTACGATCTCTAAGCAACAAGCTAAAGATATCAACAAAGTATAAGTTCACCAACGACGATGTGAACAACGCCAATAAGCTACACCCGGAGGGTTAGCTACAACACAACATTACATTAATATATATAATAATATAAAACGAATAAGGTTAACCCCTTAACCCATTACCGAATACCAAACGCCACAATGAAGATTGGCCGAGCTACACGAGCCTTAGTAATCCGAACTCACACGAGATTACTATCTTCACAACATCGAGGTTGGCCGAACTACACGAGCCCTAGTAATCCGAAATCACACGAGATTACTACCTTAATAAGATGAACGAACTACACGAGTCATCGTGAATCCAAACTACACGCGATTCACTTCTCAACATCAAAACCCACGGTCACGGGATTATAAAATCCACCACATCGGGGTCATCCACTTCACAACAATATCAACCCTTCGCCATTGGGGTTATAACATCCAAATCACAACCACGTGTGATAACGTACACACAAGCGTGTACCTCGCCAAAGGTGGTCAACCAAAATGCACAAACGTGCCAATTAGACCTATACACAAGTCCATCAATCCACCTATATGTGAAGTGAGCTCTATGACCGAGAACCACTTCACCCGACCCGCACCCATCCTACACATACATATGCATATAGGATATTAACACTCACCTTGTCGCCTTGATGAACGCTTTCGAATAATCCGCAACTCGCCAATGGAAAGTACCTATTCCATTATCACAAATTCAACAACACACTTAGATTGAATTTACAAACCAACCTAATTTGACACTTAGTGCAAATTCGACCCAAATGCACTTCCAAGTACAAACCGCGCCCAAACTATCCAATAATTACTAACACGGGTGAAAATGGCCCTAACATGCCAATTAAACCCAAACCCAAGTGTTAAACACTTATCGTTCTCAAAATCGCCCATAAACCCTAATTTTGACCCATAAGGTCAAAATCTCACCATTTACAAGTTTTGACACCAAAACATGTTTAACTCGGTTATATACTTCAACTTAATCAATTTTAAGTCTATAAACCTCACCGAATCGACATTCGAGTCATAATCATCAACAAATCATAATTTTGACTCTAGTCAAAATTAGTCAACCACAAGAACCCAAAATGTCTCCAAAGCACCAATAATCACTAATACTAGTGATTATACACCATTCTCAAGTCTTAAACATGGTTAAATCATTAACCAACCCAAAACCCGCCTTTAACATATATAAACCCGAATCTTGGTGTTAATTTCCAATTAACAACTAAATGGGTTCCATCTATGAGTCATACAATCAAAAGCCCTAAATTTGAATGATGAACACAAAAACGAAATTCAGAGTTAGCGCTTACCACTAGTATCACCGTGTAGCTAAGAACGAGGAGAACAAACTTGTCAACTACGCCAAAGATCAAAACCCGCTTCTTCCTTTCCAAAATCCCATTTGAATCACTAGAGGAATTTATGTTTTGAGAGGAAAATAGGAAAGAAAAGGAAAAAGAAATTAAAGAAAATGAATGAGTGGATGAGGTTAAAACCTCAAATCTGGCTCAAATGCGAAATGACTAAATTGCCCTTGAACCTTATTTAAAATTACAAGAATCTGGTACCAGTTTGCCCGTATCGCCGCGCCGCGGCCTTAAATGTCGCGCCGAGACCTTTGCCTAGGTCTGGGATCATTTTTAATCAAGCTTCTGATCTGGATTCCAGTTAAATGCCGCGCTGCGGCCTCCTTTGTCGCGCTGCGACATTCAACGTGGTCTGACTCATTTCCTTGCATATAAGACCTCAACACCCGAACATGTCCTGAACCCTTCATACGCCTATCGTACATACACAATACACCTATAAATCATGTACGGGGAAAAACAGGGTGTTACAATTCTCCCCCACTTAGACTCGATCACGTCCTCGTGATCCTCGTCACTTAACCAAACGGACCACACTTCACGGTCCTCAAACATAAGTCCCAACTGACTTTTCTAAGCAATTCTTCCCACTGAATTGCCTTTAACAACTAAATCGTCACCCGCAATTTATCAAATCCACAATCCGAGCACTAAAACCATGCTCATTCCCTAACATCGGGAAAACTCAACCAATCTCGTACCGAGATATCAACCCCTTAGGATACCCTTACCGAGTACAACGCTAAAAGCAACCAAGTCTCAACCTAAGGTCAACAATCCGAAACGATGAAGATCGAACCAAACGAATCCTGACGGATAACACCAATCACTAAACATCCCTTGTAGTGCGCAATACGACCAATATGCAACTACCATAACATCATAAGCAACGGCTAAAACCGATAGTGCCCAAAATGACTATGGCAATGCAAATCCCAAGGTGTACAAAATCGACTATTGTCACACCCGTAACAACATGTGAGCGAAACATGGCTATCGCATCACTAAACATACAACATGGTCCTCACGACCCCGCCATTGGTGTATAGAACAACCAATAGATCAAACGACATGGTCCTTACGACCCCACCATCGGTGTATAAAACAACTAATAGATCACACAACACGAAGGCTGGCCGAAAACTATACGCGACCCACATTCCCAAATCTCGACACCGGATGAAGTCAGCGGACCCCGAAGGTCATGCTCCACTGATATAACACTACACCCATGATGAAGTCAGCGGAACCCGAAGGTCATGCTTCACCAATCACATACGCACTTTTGGCCTCGAACAACGAGTAGTGCAACATCACGCTCTGCTACACTATAGTGAATCCTGACAGATACCACTAACCATTAACACAATCGAACACGAACCACCTATATCAAACATAGGTACAAAACAATAATTCTCTAGAAGAGAACCCGACACACACATCCCTTAACCAAGGGATTTCACTTTGCTCGTCTAACACTTCCATTATCTCTCAACGAGATTACTACATTATAACCTCGATGATAATTTACATCCAAAACCATAAGTACAATTTAACCGAAATTGTACTCTACCACAAATCGACCAAAACTAGGTCCCAACACAAGTTTCGGATCTACCATAAGCATTATCCGAATTATCACCCTAAGGTCTCCTCGTGCGAGAGTGTAACTCCCCCACTTGGGACTATGTTCCATATCCACAACTCGTACAACCGTATAGTACTACCAAAGGTAGACTTTACCAACAACTGGGCTCACACGACCCATCACCACATCTTGCTCCAACCTTGAGCACACGAAGGATTTCAATCAATCCTTAAACACTTCGAACAAAAAGTGCACCACTAATTACACAAACTATACCATCGCAATCATCCAATTGCTTTAGTTTGTCAAATTTTACCCGGTCACTCATGTACCTAAGGGTTTCTCTCCGGTACCCCAAGTACAATGTAACCGCAACACAATCGGAGTCGAACACCACGCTAGTAGGTATGAAAGATGCACTTAATGTCGCGTCACATAGACTCCCTTACCAACATACATCAAGATCAACACTCGATTTCTCGGGTTTCATCCCACCCGTTGAACCTCATGGTTCATCAACTTCAACACAAAAAGCGAACACGCGCTTAACAACCGAACACCAAAACCCATTTCCATGGCTTGGTAGAAACATTTTCCAATACTAAGGAACACTTGGTTGCACCAATTCTTACGCCCTTCGCCCAACAATCAAGCGTCACCATAGGGTACTTCCATTAGGGACGTCACCCATAACAACAATATGCACAACACAAGGCATTTTACAACACAAACTCCAACGGCACTTAATAAATAATCAAAGGACATATTTATTAAAACGAAACGTACCTTAACGTCTCCTTGCCACACCCGTCCCTGCTAACTTGGGACATTTCGACTTACGATGTCCTTCTTCTTGGCAATTGAAGCACACCATACCATCACCCTTTGGTACCGAACTTTCCCAAGACTTGTGACCCCTCATGTCACAATTGTAACATCTAGATGCACGAGAATCCAATGTACCCGTCCGTGTACCACCCGTGCTCACAATCGGACCCTTAGTCCTCTTACTCAGAGCACCATACGAAACAACCCTTCTCTCACTTGAAGGTTCACCCTTCTTCGATCGTGAATACGACTCGAAACCCCTAGCCAAGTCGAAATAATTCCGCAAACGATCTCGCTTGACCCCGACTAATTTGTTCTTCAAGTCATCATTCAAGGTCCGATAGAAATCCCCCATCAACAAACGATCATTTCCCAAATGCTCCAGAACAAAAACGAGCCTTCGCCATAAAGGTCGTCTTGAGAGTATTTAAATCCATAGAACCCTGTTGCAAATTTCGCAACTCATTACGCATTTCCGACAAGTCGGCTGAAGTTCGGAACTCCTCGAAGAATTCCTTATTAAACTTACCCCATGAATACGCCATAAACGTTTCACCACCGACAAGATCAATCTTACCATCCAACCAATCCCTCGCCCTACCCCGCAACAAATTCGTAGCGATTCACGTCTTTTTCTCGGAAGGACAACCAATAGTACGAAAACACCCTTCGACATCTGAGATCCAAGTTGTGCTTATCAAAGGATCCGGCTTTCCGTCGTACATCGGGGTTTAGTCCTCATGAAGCTCTTAAGACAATGCTCCATTTCACCACTACTTTGAAGTTCGGAGTACTTCTTATCCATTTCTTCTCGAAACGCACTCATTTGCTCCGCAACGGCAGCCGCAACTCTAGCGTTAAACTCAGCGTCATTCATCTCGATCCCACTTCCCGTCGCCATTCTAAGGAATGCAAAGTGATTAGATCACGAACATATAAAACATACACTCTACACTGCCCCATCTTGCTAAACACTCGTCGTACATTACTTGCTAGACACGATTTGCACCCGTAATAAGGTTTACAAGTCCTTATTACGCACACACGCCGTATCAACTCGTTCGTACAATGACCGCCTCGCTCGATGATATAAACAAACACAAATAAAATTCTACGCGATACAAACACACTCGAGATTTATTATCACACCACAATAATATATTAATAATATCCGCATTACTAATACAAACGTTAGTCCACCTACAAACAAGGCACTAACTATTACCCATTACGACCCGTACTCCTACAAGTCCCGCACAAAATTAAGCACACACAAAAGTCTAAGTCTAGGCACCTATCTGAAGTCATCTAAATCCCTTAGACCATGCTCTGATACCACTTGAAACAACCCAACCCGTATTAAAACCGGCCCATAAAATTGTTTCCTTTTAATACGCTTTAAATAACACTTTAGGTCCCAATTGTGTTTCCATAAACATCTTTAATACAATAGAAGGTTTAATAAACCTTAAAACATTTAATACATTGATTAATTGTCCAAACGGACATACACGGCCCGACTAGTTTAGTTTCCAACCAAAACCGAGCATGCTGATTTGGGATTACGCTACCCAAATCCTAATCGAATACAAAAGCAAGATCTTCTAAGAAACCTAGCCAAGATCTCTAATCCCCAAGCTTACCCGAGCCGCCAAGCATGCAAACCTATAAAAATATCAACAACGAGAGGGTAAGCTAACGCTTAGTGAATGATAATATACTACGTACATATATATGTATAAAATGGACACATCACACAATTATCAATTACCGCATACCGAAGCATCCATGTATAAGGCAACTACACTAAGCATACCGTACGATCTCTAAGCAACAAGCTAAAGATATCAACAAAGTATAAGTTCACCAACGACGATGTGAACAACGCCAATAAGCTACACCCGGAGGGTTAGCTACAACACAACATTACATTAATATATATAACAATATAAAATGAATAAGGTTAACCCCTTAACCCGTTACCGAATACCAAATGCCACAATGAAGATTGGCCGAGCTACACGAGCCTTAGTAATCCGAACTCACACGAGATTACTATCTTCACAACATCGAGGTTGGCCGAACTACACGAGCCCTAGTAATCCGAAACTACACGAGATTACTACCTCAATAAGATGACTGAACTACACGAGTCATCGTGAATCCAAACTACACGCGATTCACTTCTCAACATCAAAACCCACGGTCACGGGATTATAAAATCCACCACATCGGGGTCATCCACTTCACAACAATATCAACCCTTCGCCATTGGGGTTATAACATCCAAATCACAACCACGTGTGATAACGTACACACAAGCGTGTACCTCACCAAAGGTGGTCAACCAAAACGCACAAACGTGCCAATTAGACCTATACACAAGTCCATCAATCCACCTATATGTGAAGTGAGCTCTATGACCGAGAACCACTTCACCCGACCCGCACCCATCCTACACATACATATGCATATAGGATATTAACACTCACCTTGTCGCCTTGATGAACACTTTCGAATAATCCGCAACTCACCAATGGAAAGTACCTATTCCATTATCACAAATTCAACAACACACTTAGATTGGATTTACAAACCAACCCAATTTGACACTTAGTGCAAATTCGACCCAAATGCACTTCCAAGTACAAACCGCGCCCAAACTATCCAATAATTACTAACACGGGTGAAAATGGCCCTAACATGCCAATTAAACCCAAACCCAAGTGTTAAACACTTATCGTTCTCAAAATCGCCCATAAACCCTAATTTTGACCCATAAGGTCAAAATCTCACCATTTACAAGTTTTGACACCAAAACATGTTTAACTCGGTTATATACTTCAACTTAATCAATTTTAAGTCTATAAACCTCACTGAATTGACATTCGGGACATTATCATCAACAAATCATAATTTTGACTCTATTCAAAATTAGTCAACCACAAGAACCCTAAATGTCTCCAAAGCACCAATAATCACTAATACTAGTGATTATACACCATTCTCAAGTCTGAAATATGGTTAAATCATTAACCAACCCAAAACCCACCTTTAACATATATAATCTCGAATCTTGGTGTTAATTTCCAATTAACAACTAAATGGGTTCCATCTATGAGTCATACAATCAAAAGCCCTAAATTTGAATGATGAACACAAAAACAAAATTCAGAGTTAGAGCTTACCACTAGTATCACCGTGTAGCTAAGAACGAGGAGAACAAACTTGTCAACTACGCCAAGGATCAAAACCCGCTTCTTCCTTTCCAAAATCCCACTTGAATCACTTGAGGAATTTATGTTTTGAGAGGAAAATAGGAAAGAAAAGGAAAAAGAAATTAAAGAAAATGAATGAGTGGATGAGGTTAAAACCTCAAATCTGGCTCAAATGCAAAATGACCAAATTGCCCTTGAACCTTATTTAAAATTACAAGAATCTGGTACCAGTTTGCCCGTATCGCCGCGCCGCGGCCTTATATGTCGCGCCGCGACCTTTGCCTAGGTCTGGGATTATTTTTAATCAAGCTTCTGATCTGGATTCTAGTTAAATGCTGCGCCGCGGCCTCCTTTGTCGCGCCGCGATGTTCAACGTGGTCTGACTCATTTCCTTGCATACAAGACCTCAACACCCGAACATGTCCCGAACCCTTCATACGCCTATCGTACATACACAACACACCTATAAATCATGTACGGGGAAAAACGGGGTGTTACAGTTATGGAACAAGAGACTCTCACATCTCAACTTCAAAGATATTCATAAGTTATCTAGTAAAAATTTGGTGTCTGGGCTACCCACAATGTCTTATGTGAAGGACAGATTATGTCCTAGATGTGAAAAAGGGAAGCATCACCATGCCTCATTCAAATCAAAGCAGATTTCATCTGTTGAGAAACCATTTCGCCTTCTTTATATGGATCTTTTTGGTCCTGTTAATATAGCCAGCTGTAATGGGAAGAAGTATACACTGGTGATTGTTGATGAATATTCCAGATACACTTGGGTGTTCTTTTTGAAGCAAAAGAGTGAAGCTGCTGATGAAATTATCAATTTCATCAAAAGAATGGAACTACTGAATGGGAAATTGGTGAAGCAGCTTAGAAGTGATCATGGTTTAGAATTCAAAAATGCAACATTGGAAGAATTTTGTGCTGACAAAGGTATTTCACAGAATTTTTCTGCTGTGAGAACACCTTAACAGAATGGTGTTGCAGAAAGAAGAAACAGAACTCTCATTGAAGTAGCAAGACCTATGTTCACTGAGTCTGGGCTGAAAAATTCATATTGGGCAGAAGCTGTGAACACTGCATGTTTTATCCAGAATAGATCTTTAATAGTGAAAAGACGTCAGAAAACTGCTTATGAAGTTCTCAAAGGCAGAAGACCCTCAATTTCATTTCTTCATGTATTTGTCACTCCCTGTTTCATTCTAAACAATAGGGATCAGCTAGGCAAGTTTGATGTTAAGGCTGATGAAGGTATATTCTTGGGATATTCCAACATGTCAAAGGCATATAGGGTTTTCAATAAAAGAAGGGGTTGTTTTAAAGAATCCATTAATGTTACATTTGATGAAACAGCCCCTACTTCATCTTCTGATCAAGAAGATGAGGAGTTACTATTTGAAGAGCCAACTCAGCAAGCTCTTGATGACGAAGAAGAACCAGCAGCAAATCCCTCACCAATCCATGTTGTTGGGTTCTCTGATGATGAGATGGAACACTCTGTTCCATCTGTGTCTAAACCATGTAGACCTACTGGCTCTACTGAAGTTTTACAACTGGAGCAAAGGTCTACTGGTTCTGAAGGATCTCAAGCTGGTACTGGTTACACTCAAAATGAATAGCTGTCTCCTACTACTGCTCATTCCTCTGAGCCAGCTGATGATCAAGATGCTGTGTGTTCCACAACAAGATCACCTGTCCATAACACTAGATGGACAAAGGAGCATCCAATTGAACAAGTTATTAGTAATCTGGCAAGCGGTGTCAAAACAAGAAGATATGCAACCAGCAACTTTTGTATGCATGTAAACTTTGTGTCTACCATTGAACCTACATTTCCTGATGATGCAATCAAAGATCCAAGCTAGGTAGGAGCTATGCAAGAAGAGATCTCCCAGTTTGATAGGAATAAGGTTTGGACATTGGTACCTAAACCTGAGGATGAAACTAAGAAGATCATTGGTACCAAGTGGGTTTTCAAGAATAAGATGGATGAAGATGGGATTGTGATCAGAAACAAAGCTAGATTGGTAGCTCAGGGTTTCAAACGGGAAGAAGGATTGGATTATGGAGAGGCATATGCTCCAGTGGCTAGGATGGAAGCTATCAGATTATTCTTGGCATATGCTGCTAAGATGAATTTAGAGTATTCCAGATGGATGTTAAATCTGCATTTCTAAATGGGAAGCTGCAAGAAGAAGTTTATGTCAAACAGCCTCCTGGTTTTGTAAGCAGTAAATATCCAGACCATGTGTACAAGTTAGACAAAGCTCTTTATGGCCTCAAACAGGCACCAAGAGCATGGTATGAGACACTTCATGTGTATCTCACTGGTATAGGTTTTAAAGTTGGAACAATTGATACCACTCAGTTCTCAAAAGAGATAGATGGTGATCTCTTACTTGTACAGATATATGTGGATGATATTATTTATGGATTTAAAAATGAGAAACATTGTCAAGAATTTTCAAAACTTATGTCGAAGACATATGAAATGAGCTTACAAAGAGATTTGCAATACTTTTTAGGATTACAAATTAAAAAACTTGATGATGGAATTTTTATAAGTCAAGATAAATATATCAAAGATATGTTAAAGAAATTTTGTCTGACCTGTTTAAAAGATATAGGGACCCCAATGGCAGCATCTATTAAAATAGATGCTGATCCCAATGGTGAACCAGTCAATATCACTGAATACAGAGGTATGATTGGATCCCTACTTTATCTTAGAGCCAGCAGACCAGATATTATGTTTGCCGCATGTCTCTGTGCCAGATATCAAGCTGATCCTAAAGAGTCACACTTGCTAGCAGTAAAAAAGATATTTAGGTATCTGAAAGGTACTGCTAAACGTGGTCTATGGTATCCCAAAGACCAGGATTTTGAGCTAATTGGGTATTCAGATGCTGACTTTGTAGGGTGTAAAATAGACAGGAAAAGTACTACTGGTGGTTGCCAGTTACTGGGTGGTAGGCTAGTCAGTTGGACGAGCAAAAAGCAAAATACTGTGTCCACATCTACTGTGGAGGCAGAATATATTTCTGCTGGTAGTTGTACTGCTCAAGTACTATGGATGCAAAGCCAGCTGAAGGACTATGGTGTTCATGTTACAAAAACTCCAATCTACTGTGACAACACAAGTGCTATTGCTATCACCAACAATCCTGTGATGCATTCAAGAACTAAGCACATTGACGTTCGATATCACTTCATAAGGGATCATGTTCAAAAGGGAGATGTGGAGCTACATTTTATTTCAACCGACCAGCAGTTAGCAGATCTTTTCACAAAGCCCTTAGATGAAAAACGTTTTAACTATCTCATCTCTGAGCTGGGTTTGCTTGAACTTTAAAATAAAAGGCAACTTTTGTGACGCCCCCGTACAAAACCATCGTGTACGAATCATCAACAACAGGATCATTACAAGGTCAAACACTATATGCTATTTCAAAATACATTTGCATTCATGATAAAAGGTGACGTCATAAACAACGTCAAATGTTTTACATCCAAAAGTATGCTTCAATGAATAGAAGCAAGGATAATAGTATGTGACCCATAGGTCATTACAAATCATAGTTTCAAAAGTAATAATGTTTATGAATGCAAGATAAACGTTCATGCGGTGACATCTCTAAAGCAGCGGGTGTCTACAGCAAGACTAGTACAACAGCAGAAGCGGCTAACCTTAAGCACCTAAGAAAAACATGCTTAAAAACGTCAACACAAAGGTTGGTGAGCTATAGTTTAAGTATAACAGTAACTAAGGTAGGCCACGAGATTTCAGTGCTACAAAGAGCGTTTCAAAACAGTATGATAAAGTATATGTTTAACCGTGGGCACTTGGTAACTAACTTAACATTTATAACCCCCTAAAAGTACACTTGGCGAGTGCGTATGTTTATGAAGTATTAAACACCCATTAAATGCTAGCGCTACTAGCCCGAGTGGGGATGTCGAACCCTATGGATCCATATCTAAGATTTCACCGGTTCAAAAACCAATGACTAAACGTTACCGAGCTTAAGGGAATGTTTATGCCGTTGTATAACCCACACATATATAAAGTTTAAGTACTCATGCCTAGTATGTAAAATGTAAAATGCGCATGTATTCTCAGTTCCCAAAATAGTTAAAGTAAAAAGGGATGCTATAACTCACAGTGGTAAAGTAGTAGTAAAGTCGAGTCGGGAAGTAAGCAAGTATGTAGGTCCGGAAAGTCCTCAACCTAAGTCAAATATTACTAAGTCAGTAAATCATCCCAATAGGTTTAAATGTATGTAAATTAGGTATTAAAGGTCATCATCATTCATCATCAAACAAAAGGTGTAAAGTAGGTTTCATTCAAGAGAAGAGTTTAAAACAAAGTCTGACTTGGATCAGTCACCACGGCCTCTATACCTACTGAAATAAGGTGAGACCAGTGGCCATGGCTCTGTATATGAGTCCTTTAGTTGTGGTAAAAATTCCAGAAGCAAACTCGTCTTCGTTTGACCATGGCGAGGGTCTAAGTGCGAGTAGGTAAGAATTTTTTAGCACAACGTTAAAAGGACATAGTGACGATCGGAGGGCCATAAATCGTAAACCGTAACTCGGATTAAGTCGAGTCTTAAACAAAAAATTATCTACGAAAAATTTACAGTAGCCCAGGTGTCCGGGTCGGTTCCAGAAAATAGTAAACAGTAGGTTCCGGTGGGTTCTTGGTGCTCGATGCTTATCACGGTTCTCATCCTTGATGCATATAGCTTCAGGTGTACAACTCGTTGATGTGTTTGCATCATTTTAACCAAGGTTTGACCATCATAACACTTGTGTAAGTTTAAGACATGTAGCACAACTCATTTAAGTGTTGCAAGTAGCTTGATGAACCAAAGTTACATCAAAATCTTGGATCCGACACATACATGAACTATAAAAGTAATATTGAACTACAAACTTGAAAGTAAACTAACTAATCAAGATCTTAAGTTGTAGAACATAGTTCTTAGTTAGATCTTGAAGATCCAAGACTCAAAAGTCTAGATCTAAAGTTATTAAGTTAAATCCTAAGTAATAACACTTGAACCTTTACTTTAATGAAACCATAAGCTACAAAACTTAGATTTTCATCTTGTAAAGTGTATGTAAGCTTTCAAGCTTTTGTTTATAACAAATTAAGTAGACCATAAGCTATAGAATTTAGATCTTTCAAAAGTATGTGAAGTTATAACTAAAGAGTTACACTTCCATGTTCTCGAACTTTCAAGTTAACTTTTGTTCAAGAAAAATGAGATCAAAGTTAACTAGTAACACTTGACCAATCATAACCAAAATCACGAATTCAAAAAGTGTGTAACATGAAGAAATAAGCTAAATAATCAAGTAACAAGTCATGGTTGTTAATACTTTAAAGATTCAAGCCAAAGCTTGATCTTTAAGAATGTAAACTTTAAGTTTACAAACATGAATCACAATATGATTTTACAACACATGAACTTTAATATTTTAAAACTTTAAAGGTAGAACCATAAACTAGTAAGTCTAGATTCTTGTGTGTTCTTGTAAATACAAGATAGAATGAAGAACAAACTAAAGAGTTTGATTCTTACAACACAAACAACAACTAACAAAGTAAGTGATTAAACAACAACAAGTAATTAAACAAGTGAGAAGATGATGATGATATGAGATGTTTTGGTTCGGTTTTGATGAAGAAAAAAAGAAGAGAAGTTAAAGCTTGTTACTTACAAACTTGAGAGAGAGATGAGAGAAATGAGTTGCAAGTAAGAGTGTATGTGAAATGAATGAAGGATACTAGTTGATATGTTAACAAAATTTGAAACAAAAAACACTCCCCAAGGAGCCTAATGGCGACGGTCAAGGAAGAAAAGAGGGGAAGGGGAAGTGTCTCTTGCATGTTTATGGCTCAAAAGTTGGTTAATAAAGGGTGTATGCATGGGAACATGGTGTAACTAAATAAGTAACTAGATTCCACGCACTAATCCATCTAGTTAAACCTTAATGTGATACTTACATGAAAGTAATGGGCTACTTAATCCATTAAAGATGTAGGGTGGGCTTCTAAGCCCACTAATCACTAATAAAAGCCCAAGTTCCATTAATTGACAAATTAATCCAATAAACCCCAAGTAATTAACTAGTAACCATAGTTAATTAAAATGATTAATAAAAAAATCAATCATGAATGTAAATAATATTTAAAATATTATTTGTGAAAGTTTCGTGTGTCACAAGGACGTTTCGGGCATTTAAAGTCAAGTGTGGTAACAAGTAAATGTATATAAACAATACATTCATTAATTAAATCACAAGTATTAATAATAATTATTAATAAATAAACGTTGGAAAATCCAGGGTTGTTACATTACCCACCTATTAAAGAAAATTTTGTCCCGAAATTTTAAGTTGAGGTAGATGGAGGAGTCGGGAAAAGGTGAGGATACTTCCGCATCATTTGATCCTCTCGTTTCCAAGTAAACTCAGGTCCTCGTTTGGCATTCCATCGTATTCGGACGATCAGAATCTTGTTGCGTTTCAAAGTTTTGACCTCACTGTCCATAATCTCGACATGTTCTTCCACGAAGTGGAGTTTGTCATCAATCGTAAGTTCTTCCAGTGGTATGATAAGTTCGGGTGCAGCAAGGCACTTCTTTAAGTTTAACACGTAAAAGGTAGGATGAACTGAGCTCAATTGTGCTGGTAGGTCCAAACGGTAAGCAACGCAACATGTCTTCCAAGGTCTGAATCGTTCGTTCACTTTTCCCGTCAGTCTGTGGGTGATAAGCAGTACTCATGTCGAGACGGGTTCCCACGGCTTCTTGCAAAGAACGCCAAAATCTAGAAGCAAAACGGGGATCACGATCTGAGATGATCGATAAAGGTACACCATGACGAGATATAACCTCTTTGATGTATAATTGAGCAAGTCTCACCATCGTATCCATTTCCTTCATAGCTTGGAAGTGTGCAGATTTGGTAAGATGGTCAATGATAACCCAGATGGTATCTTATCCGCCCACCGTCTTTGGTAGCTTGGTGATGAAATCCATTGTTATCCTTTCCCACTTCCATTGCGGGATTTCCGATTGTTGAAGTAATCCAGAGGGCCTCTGATGCTCGGCCTTAACTTTCGAGCAAGTCAGACACTTACCAACATAAGTTGCAACGCCCTTCTTAAGATTGGGCCACCAATACTATTCTTTAAGGTCGTGGTACATTTTGCCCGCTCCAGGATGAATCGAATATCTCGACTTATGGGCTTCATCAAGTATAAGGTTTCGTAGATCTCCATAAAGAGGTACCCAAATTCTTCTGGCATAACATCGGAGTCCAGACTCCCTAACCTTGAATCAAGAGACAAGAATGTTCAAATGTTCATGAGATATATTCTCCTCCTTGAGAGCCTCATCTTGGGTTGAGAGCCTCATCTTGGGTTACTCGGATCTGACTGTTGAGATTCGAATGGATGGTGATGTTCAGGGCTCTAACAAGAAGAGGTTCCGTCCTCTCCTTTCGGCTTAAAGCGTCAGCTACAACATTGGCCTTGCCAGGGTGATAACGAAGTTCACAATCGTAGTCATTAAATGTCTCGATCCATCGTCGCTGTCGTGTAGTGACCCGAACTTTTCCATGTTTATATATATATATTAAATGAAATTGTTATTTACATGATTAAGTGTTTCCAACATGTTAAGAAATCAAACTTATTAAGACTTGATTAATTGAAATAGGTTTCATATAGACAATTGACCTCCCAAGTTGACCGGTGATTCACGAACGTTAACACTTGTAAAAACTATACGATGACATATATATGGTTATATATATAGTTAACATGAGTTATATACATAAAAATGAGACTACTAATTTAAGAAACTCGAAAACGATATATATAACGATTATCGTTATAACAACGTCTTACTAGGTACATATGAATCATATTAAGATATTGATACACTTAGTTAATTATGTTAAATGATAAGTAAATATATTATTAAGTGTATTAACAATGAAATACATATGTAAAAATAAGACTACTAACTTAATGATTTCGAAACGAGACATATATGTAACGATTATCGTTGTAATGACATTTAACTGTATATATATCATACTAAGATATATTATATATCATAATATCATGATAATATAATAATTTAACATCTCATTTGTTATAATAAACAATGGGTTAACAACATTCAACAAGATCGTTAACCTAAAGGTTTCAAAACAACATTTACATGTAACGACTAACGATGACTTAACGACTCAGTTAAAATGTATATACATGTAGTGTTTTAATATGTATTCATAAACTTTTGAAAGACTTCAAGACACTTATCAAAATACTTCTACTTAACAAAAATGCTTACAAGTACATCCTCGTTCAGTTTCATCAACAATTCTACTCGTATGCACCCGTATTCGTACTCGTACAATACACATCTTTTAGATGTATGTACTATTGGTATATACACTCCAATAATCAGCTCTTAGCAGTCCATGTGAGTCACCTAACACATGTGGGAACCATCATTTGGCAACTAGCATGAAATATCTCATAAAATTACAAAAATATGAGTAATCATTCATTACTTATTTACATGAAAACAAAATTACATATCCTTTATATCTAATCCATACACCAACGACCAAAAACACCTACAAACACTTTCATTCTTCAATTTTCTTCATCTAATTGATCTCTCTCAAGTTCTATCTTCAAGTTCTAAGTGTTCTTCATAAATTCCAAAAGTTCTAGTTTCATAAAATCAAGAATACTTCCAAGATTGCAAGTTTACTTCCAAGTTTTCTAAATCCATTCCAAGTAATCATCCAAGATCAAGAAACCTTTGTTACTTACAGTAGGTTATCTTTCTAATACAAGGTAATAATCATATTCAAACTTTAATTCAATTTCTATAACTATAACAATCTTATTTCGAGTGGAAATCTTACTTGAAATTGTTTTCGTGTCATGATTCTGCTTCAAGAACTTTCAAGCCATCCAAGGATCCTTTGAAGCTAGATCTATTTTTCTCATTTCCAGTAGGTTTATCCAAGGAACTTGAGGTAGTAATTATGTTCATAACATCATTCGATTCATATATATAAAGCTATCTTATTCGAAGGTTTAAACTTGTAATCACTAGAACATAGTTTAGTTAATTCTAAACTTGTTCGCAAATAAAAGTTAATCCTTCTAACTTGACTTTTAAAATCAACTAAACACATGTTCTATATCTATATGATATGCTAACTTAATGATTTAAAACCTGGAAACACGAAAAACACCGTAAAATGGGATTTACGCCGTCGTAGTAACACCGCGGGCTGTTTTGGGTTAGTTAATTAAAAACTATGATAAACTTTGATTTAAAAGTTGTTATTCTGGGAAAATGATTTTTATTATGAACATGAAACTATATCCAAAAATTATGGTTAAACTCAAAGTGGAAGTATGTTGTCTAAAATGGACATCTAGACGTCGTTCTTTCGACTGAAATGACTACCTTTACAAAAACGACTTGTAACTTATTTTTCTGACTATAAACCTATACTTTTTATATTTAGATTCATAAAATAGAGTTCAATATGAAACCATAGCAATTTGATTCACTCAAAACGGATTTAAAATAAAGAAGTTATGGGTAAAACAAGATTGGATAATTTTTTTCAATTTAGCTACGTGAAAATTGGTAACAAATCTATTCCAACCATAACTTAATCAACTTGTATTGTATATTATGTAATCTTGAGATACCATAGACACGTATACAATATTTCGACCTATCATGTCGACACATCTATATATATTTCGGAACAACCATAGACACTCTATATGTGAATGTTGGAGTTAGCTATGCAGGGTTGAGGTTGATTCCAAAATATATATAGTTTGATTTGTGATCAATACTGAGATACGTATACACTGGGTCGTGGATTGATTCAAGATAATATTTATCGATTTATTTTTGTACATCTAACTGTGGACAACTAGTTGTAGGTTACTAACGAGGACAGCTGACTTAATAAACTTAAAACATCAAAATATATTAAAAGTGTTGTAAATATATTTTGAACATACTTTGATATATATGTATATATTGTTATAGGTTCGTGAATCAACCAGTGGCCAAGTCTTACTTCTCGACGAAGTAAAAATCTGTGAAAGTGAGTTATAGTCCCACTTTTAAAATCTAATATTTTTGGGATGAGAATACATGCGGGTTTTATAAATGATTTATAAAATAGACACAAGTACGTGAAACTACATTCTATGGTTGAATAATCGAAATCGAATATGCCCCTTTTTATTAAGTCTGGTAATCTAAGAATTAGGGAACAGACACCCTAATTGACGCGAATCCTAAAGATAGATCTATTGGTTCTAACAAACCCCATCCAAAGTACCCGATGCTTTAGTACTTCGAAATTTATATCATATCCGAAGGGTGTCCCGGAATGATGGGGATATTCTTATATATGCATCTTGTTAATGTCGGTTACCAGGTGTTCACCATATGAATGATTTTTATCTCTATGTATGGGATGTGTATTGAAATATGAAATCTTGTGGTCTATTATTACGATTTGATATATATAGGTTAAACCTATAACTCACCAATATTTTTGTTGACGTTTAAAGCATGTTTATTCTCAGGTGAATACTAAGAGCTTCCGCTGTTGCATACTAAAATAAGGACAAGATTTGGAGTCCATGTTTGTATGATATTGTGTAAAAACTGCATTCAAGAAACTGATTTCGATGTAACATATTTGTATTGTAAACCATTATGTAATGGTCGTGTGTAAACAGGATATTTTAGATTATCATTATTTGATAATCTACGTAAAGCTTTTTAAACCTTTATTTATGAAATAAAGGTTATGGTTTGTTTTAAAAATGAATGCAGTCTTTGAAAAACGTCTCATATAGAGGTCAAAACCTCACAACGAAATCAATTAATATGGAATGTTTTTAATCAATAAGAACTAGACATTTCATGTCGCATATTCAGTTGCTTCTGATCGAAGATTAGTTGGAGGCTTTTGTGGTCGGTGAAGATAGTGCTCTTAGCTCCATACAAATAGTGTCTCCACAATTTGAGCGCAAAGACAATGGATCCAAGTTCGAGATCGTGAGTAGTGTAGTTCCGCTCGTGAATCTTCAGTTGATGGGAGGCATAAGCGATAACCTTTGTGCGTTGCATCAGTACACAACCAAAACCACTTTTCGAAGCATAGCAATAAACAACGAAATCGTCACTGCCTTCAGGAAGTGATAAGATAGGTGCGGTGGTCAACTTCTTCTTCAAGGTTTGAAATGCTGATTCGTGTGCGGGTTCCCAAATGAACTTTTTCCCTTTGTGAGTCAACGCGGTCAAAGGACGCGCAATCAAAGAGAAACCTTCGATAAATCTTCGGTAGTAACCGGAGAGACTTAAAAATTGGTGAATATGAGTCAGAGTAGGGGGGGTCTCCCACTTGCTAATAGCTTCAATCTTGGCAGGGTCAACTTTGATACCCTGGTCGCTCACAACATGACCCAGAAATTGGACTTCCTTCAACCAAAATTCATACTTGGAGAATTTGGCGTAAAGTTGCTCTTGCCTCAAGAGTTCAAGTACTAGTCGGAGGTGTTGCTCATGCTCTTCTTCGCTCTTAGAGTAGATGAGGATATCATCTATGAAGATGATAATGAACTTATCCTAGTATGGCTTGCAGACACGATTCATGAGATCCATGAACACGGCAGGTGCGTTGGTTAAACCGAATGGCATCACGAGGAACTCATAATGACCATAACGAGTTCTGAACGCAGTTTTCGTCATGTCACTTTCCTTCACCCTCAACTGGTGATAACCAGATCGCAAATCAATCTTTGAGTAAACGCTCGATCCTTGTAGTTGATCAAAAAGATCGTCAATTCGGGGAAGAGGATACCGATTCTTAATCGTCAATTTGTTGAGTTCACGGTAGTCGATACACATGCCGAAGGATCCGTCCTTCTTCTTCACAAACAAAACAGGTGCACCCCAAGGCGAGAAACATGGTTGGATAAATCCACGGTCAAGTAGTTCTTGTAGTTGACTCTGTAATTCTTGCATCTCGGAAGGTGGGAGTCGATAAGGTGCACAAGCTACAGGTGCAGCTCCTGGTACTAAATCGATCTGAAACTCTACTGCTCTCGGCGGCGGTAATCCAGGCAATTCATCAGGGAAGACATCGGAAAATTCGTTCACAATTCGAACGTCGTTCACACTCTTCACCTCGGTTTCTACCATTTTCACATGTGATAATGCTAAAAACGAACATATATTTCATAGCATTATCCCTCAAGAAAGACAAGATTTTAGTTGCAATTGTTCTATTTACAAGTAATATTCGTTTAAATAATAAAAGGTGAAGACAAAAGACAGACTCGACGAATTGAAGACGCAAACGACCAAAAAGCTCAAAAGTACAAAGTACAATCAAAGAGGTTCCAATTATTGATAAGAAACGTCTCGAAATTACAAGAGTACAAGAAGCGAAACGCAAAGTACAAGATATTAAATTATACGCAAGGACGTTCAAAAATCTGGAACCGGGACCAGAGTCAACTCTCAACGCTCGACGCAACGGACTAAAAATTACAAGTCAACTATGCACATAAATATAATATAATATTTAAATAATTCTTATAATTATTTATATATTATATAATATATTAATAAACCGTCGGCAGAAGAAAACAACCACATGTGAGCCTCCCCAGCTGGCCATGCGATTGCATGAGCCCCTTTTTCTGGTCACATGCCTATAAAACTCGCGTTTTTGGTGATCATAAAACACATCTTTTTCTCATTCATCATACGCAAAAAATATATATATTTATGTTATAATTTTAATTTTAATTTTAATTTCTAATAATAAGGGTATGTTAGCGAATGTTGTAAGGGTGTAAGTCAAAATTATGTCCGTGTAACGCTAAACTATTTTTAATCATTGTAAGTTATGTTCAACCTTTTTAATTTAATGTCTCGTAGCTAAGTTATTATTATGCTTATTTAAAGCGAAGTAATCATGATGTTGGGCTAAATACTAAAATTGGTTAATTGGGCTTTGTACCATAATTGGGGTTTGGACAAAAGAACGACACTTGTGGAAATTAGATTATGGGCTATTAATGGGCTTTATATTTGTTTAACTAAATGATAGTTTGTTAATTTTAATATAAATATTTACAATTGGACGTACTTATAAATAACCATATACACTCGATCGGACATGATGGGCGGGATATTTATATGTTCGAATAATCGTTCATTTAATCGGACACAGGAATGGATTAATAGTCTATGGAATTATTAAAACAGGGGTGAAATTATGTACAAGGACACTTGGCATAATTGATAACAAAGTATTAAAACCTTGGGTTACACAGTCGATATCCTGGTGTAATTATTAAACAAAGTAATAATACCTTGTTACAGTTTAAGTCCTCAATTAGTTGGAATATTTGACTTCGGGTATAAGGATAATTTGACGAGGATACTCGCACTTTATATTTATGACTGATGGACTGTTATGGACAAAAACCAGACGGACATATTAAATAATCCAGGACAAAGGTCAATTAACCCATGGGCATAAAACTAAAATCAACACGTCAAACATCATGATTACGGAAGTTTAAATAAGCATAATTCTTTTATTTCATATTTAATTTCCTTTATTTTCATATTTAATTGCACTTCTAATTATTGCACTTTTATTTATTGTTTTTGTATTCAATTGCACTTTTATTTATTGTCATTGTATTTAATTGCACTTTTAATTTTCGTACTTTTTAATTATCGTAATTTTATTTTATCGCACTTTTATTTATTGCAATTTCATTATCGTTATTTACTTTACGCTTTAAATTAAGTCTTTTATTTATTTAATATTTTACATTAGGTTTTAACTGTGACTAAAGTTTTAAAATCGACAAACCGGTCATTAAACGGTAAAAACCCCCTTTATATTAATAATATTACTTATATATATATTTGTATTTTTATAAAGTAAAACTAATATAGCGTTAAGCTTTGTTTAAAGATTTCCCTGTGGAACGAACCGGACTTACTAAAAACTACGCTACTGTACGATTAGGTACACTGCCTATAAGTGTTGTAGCAAGGTTTAAGTATATCTATTCTATAAATAAATAAATATCTTGTGTAAAATTGTATCGTATTTAATAGTTATTTCGATGTAAAAATAATACTATTTCATATACACCTTGCATAACATCAAGTATTTTTGGCGCCGCTGCCGGGGACAATTCTGCTAAAACGCCGGAAGCGCAACGCTAATATATAAAAAAAAAAGATTTTTATTAATTTTTTTAGTTTACTTTTATAAAAATACGTTTTTGTAAAAATACATTTTAAATATTCGAAAATATAAAAAGAAAAACAAAAATATAAATATTTTTAAGAGTTTGTTAAATATATAACTTCTATAAAAAGTTTCTTTATCTTTATTTTATAAAAATATATAAGTTTTATTTACATATATATAAATATATAAAACAGAAGAAAAAAAATTAATAAAAACTCTCGGCCCGTACTGTAGCAGCCCGTAACCTGGCCCAAAATCAAATCTCATGCGATCGCATGAGATTTGAAGGCATAACTTCATGCGATCTCATGAAGGCACCTAAAACGTCACAGTAAAACCCTAAACAGCATTAATTACGGGTTATTATTATTATTATTATTAATTAAACCCTAACTAGGTTATTATATTATAATATTTAGTTTTAATTTTATTATTTTGTATTATTTAGTTTTAATTAGTTTAATTAATTTATATAAAATTAATAGTTTTATAAAATAAATAATATAAAAATAATATTTTTATAAAAATTGTACTTTTTACAAATTTTAGTATATTTTTATATTTTGTCTCTTTTTATTTGTTTTTAGCATAATATTTGTATTTTTCTCTCGTTTTTAGTTTTAAATCATAGTATTTGCCATAGTTATTTTTATTTCTAGATTTTTAGGCTTTGCCGTAAAATCCCTTAAGTGCTTTTTCTTTAGACTAAGATTTAGGTGCTTTAGAATTTTACGACGCCATTTTTTTTTAGTACCTTATTAAGTTATTGCCATTTGGGATATAGTTTTACTTGTAAGCTTTAATATTTTTAGACGTAACTTTTAATTCTTAGTTTTTAGTTCCTTTTTAAGTTTCAACGCGCTACTTTCTTATTTTTATTTTTCGACGCCTTTTACCTATGTATCAATTATCACTCCAATTAGTAATCTCAATTTGCAATTTTAATTTTAAGTTAGTGATAATAATAAGGTTGGGTTAGTCGAGTGTTTTAAAGTTTTATAAGTCACTCTTTTTCTTTCTTATTTCTCCAATTTTAATACCGACGCGCTCTTTTTTCTTTCTTATTTCTCGCCATTCTAGTTTTTAGGACATAGAATTTTCTACTTCTTCTCTAAATTTCTTTAAATTACGAAAAATTATTTTAAGCGGTTAAATTGATAGACATCAAAATTTTCTGGTTCGTAGTAATAGTTGGATTTGTACGTTGACCGGGTTATTGGAGCTAAACAGTACTCAATTATATTGAGACCAAACGAATCCTGCCCCTCTGCTGCATCTTTTGGCTATTCGAAACGTGGGCAAAATAAGAAAAGTCTATTAATTGGATAACTTATATAATTTTTCTTTCTTTTTAAAAACTAATAGGATATTCAGTGAATGCACCGAGCAAAACGTTCACCACCTTTTGTACGTTCACCACCGGTAACTCGATCAAGACATCTAGCAAATATTGTCGCCGTTGATTTTTCTTTAGAATCGTCATCCAGTCGACCAAGTACTCCAATTCAAATTTCCGATAATCCATTTTTGAACCCGACCTCACAATTGAGAATCCGGAGAATATTCAGGGACGATTCATAGATCCTGAACCACTAATTTTTCCTCCGGAACCACCAATCATTCAAACAGAGATTGTTGAGGAACGAACCATTAAATCAGAATCCTCTAGTGATTCAGATTCAACAAATTCAATCATGGAAAATCTGGAACCTTTAAGTATGGAAGACCGAATGAGAGCTAAACGCACTGGCCAAGGTCACGCAATTACTCATCCAGACATTAATGCGCCAGATTATGAAATCAAAGGACAAATTCTACACATGGTGACTAATCAATGCCAATTTAGTGGTGCAACGAAGGAAGATCCAAATGAACATCTTCGTACCTTTAATAGGATTTGTACTTTATTTAAAATAAGAGAAGTGGAGGATGAACAGATATATCTCATGTTATTTCCCTGGACTTTAAAGGGAAAAGCCAAAGATTGATTAGAATCGTTACTTGAAGGGGCGATTGATACATGGGACGTTTTAGTTGAAAATTTTCTTAAACAATTGTTTCCGGCATCTAAAGCCGTGAGACTTCAAGGAGAAATTGTTACGTTCACACAGAAACCAAATGAAACTCTATATGAGGCATGGACAAGATTTGGAAATTTATTGAGAGGATGTCCGCAACATGGTTTAGACACTTGTCAAATAGTACAAATATTCTACCAAGGATGCGACATCACTACAATTAAAGACATCGATATAGCAGCTGGTGGTTCCATTATGAAGAAAACAGAAACTGATACTTATAAAATTATTGATAACACTGCTTCCTACTCACATGAGTGGCACCAAGAAAAAGATATCGTTAGATCATCTAAAGCAGCTAGAGCCGATTCTAGCCATGACTTAGATTCCATTTCTGCAAAGATAGATGCTATCGAGAGACGAATGGAAAAGAAGACTAAAGATATCCACTCAATACGAATTAGTTGTGAGCAGTGTGGAAGACCACATTTGACAAAAGATTGTCTCAGTATTGAACTAACAATAGAACAAAGAGAGAATGTTTCATACATAAACCAAAGGCCTGGAAATAATTATCAGAATAATTATCAACCGCCAAGACCGATTTACAACCAAAACCAGAATTATAATCGAAACGTTCCATACAACAACCAACAAGGTCCTAGCAATCAACAAGTATCTAATAATACTTACAATCAGCAAAGACCTAATTTTCAAAACAAACCACCACAAACCGATGATAAAAAGCCGAATTTAGAAGATATGATGACGAAGCTAGTTGAATCTCAAACACAGTTTTTCACATCTCAGAAACAAACGAATGAACAAAATGCTCAAGCATTTAGAAATCAACAAGCTTCTATTCAAAATTTGGAACAAGAAGTAAGTAACCTAGCAAGGTTAATAGGTGAAAGAAAACTGGGAAGTCTACCTAGTGATACAAATGCTAACCCCCAGAATGAAACAGCTAAAGCCATTACCACAAGAAGTGGTATTACACTTAAACCACCTGAAATACCTGTAATTTCTGAGGAAGTTATTCCTACTCCACAAGAACCACAACCTGAGCAAGATAAGGAAAAAGAACCGGTAGTTGAAAAGGTTAATGAAGGTAACACAGTTAAGGCTAAACCTTATGTTAAACCATACCAACCATCACTTACTTACCCGAGTAAAATGAGAAAAGAGAGACTCGAAGCCGAGCAAGCTAAATTCTTGGATATGTTTAAACAGATAAATGTAAATCTTCCTTTCATTGATGTGATTTCAGGAATGCCTAGATATGCTAAATTTCTGAAAGATCTAATCTCAAATAGAAAGAAAATGGAAGAACTCTCGGCTGTTACTATGAATGCTAATTGTTCTGCAGTGCTGTTGAATAAGATACCAGAAAAACTATCTGATCCAGGAAGTTTCACAATTCCATGTTTTCTGGGTAGTCTTAGTTCAATAGAAGCATTGGCAGATTTAGGTGCTAGTATAAATTTAATGCCGTATTCACTAGCCGATAGATCAATAAAATATCCTAGAGGGATAATGGAGAACATGCTAGTTAAAGTTGGTACTTTAGTATTTCCAGTAGATTTTGTTGTTCTGGACATGGAAGAAGATTCTCAAGTTCCTCTCATATTAGGAAGACCATTCTTAAACACGGCTAAAGCAATGATAGACGTGTTCGGTAAGAAACTTACCCTAAGTATAGAGGACGAGAGTGTTACCTTTTCTGTTGATATAGCAATGCAACAACCGCAATCTGCAGATGATACATGTTATTATATTCAAACTATAGAATCACATGCAGAATTGTTAGAAGAATTTCCAGAATTACAAGGAACAGGAGAATGTTCTTTAGGAGAAGGAACTGAACCAATTAATGAAACTGAAATGTTAGCTATACTTATAGCTAATGGATATGAACCAACAACAGAAGAAATTCAAATGCTAAAAGAAGAAGACAGATTT
This sequence comes from Rutidosis leptorrhynchoides, assembly GCF_046630445.1. NCBI lineage: Eukaryota > Viridiplantae > Streptophyta > Magnoliopsida > Asterales > Asteraceae > Rutidosis > Rutidosis leptorrhynchoides. The sequence continues at coordinate 274,374,605 of NC_092338.1, read as the reverse complement.
CGATATAAATCATCGATAGAAGAACCACCGACATTAGAGTTAAAGCCACTTCTAAACCATTTGGAATACGCTAATTTACAAGGTGAATCTGAATTACCTGTAATAATATCGTCTTCTCTTACTGAAAATGAAAAATCTCAACTCATTTCTGTGTTGAAAGCTCATAAACCAGCTATTGCATGGAAGATTCATGATATTAAAGGAATAAGTCCTTCGTATTGCACACATAAAACCCTTATGGAAGAAGGTCATAAAACGTATGTGCAACGCCAACGAAGACTAAATCCTAATATGCAAGATGTTGTTAAGAAAGAAATTATTAAACTGCTAGATGCAGGTTTAATTTATCCAATTTCTGATAGTCCATGGGTAAGCCCAGTTCAATGCGTGCCTAAGAAGGGTGGCATGACTGTCATTACAAATGAGAAAAATGAGCTTATTCCTACTAGGACTGTAACAGGATGGCGTGTATGTATTGATTATAGAAAATTAAATGACGCCACCAGAAAAGATCACTTTCCCTTACCTTTTATCGATCAAATGTTGGAAAGATTAGCCGGAAATAGTTACTATTGTTTCCTTTATGGTTTTTTCGGATATTTTCAAATTCCAATAGCACCCGAGGACCAAGAAAAAACCACATTCACGTGCCCTTATGGTACTTTTGCTTACAAACGCATACCATTTGGACTTTACAACGTCCCTGCAACCTTTCAAAGGTACATGATGGCGATTTTTCACGACATGATAGAAGAATGCATGGAAGTTTTCATGGATGACTTTTCAGTCTTCGGTGATACATTTGAATCATGTCTAGTTAATCTTGAACGAATTCTTATTAGATGTGAACAATCAAATCTAGTTCTTAATTGGGAGAAATGCCATATCATGGTTAAAGAAGGCATCGTTCTTGGACATAAAATTTCAAAGGAAGGAATTGAAGTGGATAGAGCTAAAGTAGATGTAATTGCTAAACTTCCACATCCCACCAATGTTAGAGGAGTTAGGAGTTTTCTAGGGCATGCCGATTTTTACCGACGTTTCATAAAAGATTTTTCTAAAATTGCCACTCCTATGAATAAACTCCTAGAAAAGGATGCTCCATTCATCTTTTTAGATGAATGTATCAAATATTTTAATATTCTTAAAGAAAAACTCACTAATGCGCCGATTATGATAACTCCAAATTGGAATCTACCGTTTGAACTTATGTGCGATGCAAGTGATTTTGCAATGGAAGCCGTTTTAGGACAAAGGATTGAAAAACGATTTCAACCTATATATTATGCTAGTAAGACGTTACAAGGAGCACAAACGAATTACACAACTACTAAAAAAGAACTCCTTGCTATTGTCTTTGCTTTTGATAAATTTCGATCATATCTCGTTCTAGCTAAAACGGTGGTCTATACTGACCATTCTGCTCTTAGATACCTATTTTTGAAACAAGATGCTAAACCAAGATTAATCCGTTGGATCTTACTCTTACAAGAGTTCGATATTGAAATCCGAGATAAAAGAGGAGCAGAAAATCTCGCTGCTGATCATCTTTCTCGTCTTGAAAATCCCGAATTAGAAGTTCTAAATGAATCGGCCATACAAGACAACTTTCCTGATGAATATCTATTGAAGATAGATTATAATGAAATTCCATGGTTTGCAGACTATGCAAACTATTTAGTATGTGGATTCCTTGAAAAAGGATTGTCATACCAAAAACGAAAGAATTTCTTTAGTGATATAAAACACTATTTCTGGGAAGATCCACATTTGTTTAAAAGTTGTCCCGATGGAATAATACGCCGATGTGTATTCGGGGAGGAAGCTAGTAAAATCTTAAACCATTGTCACACAGGACCAACAGGAGGGTATTATGGGCCTCAACTAACAGCAAGAAAAGTTTATGATGCTGGATTCTATTGGTCTACAATTTACAAAGACGCACACCTTCTTTGCAAATCCTGTGATGCTTGTCAAAGGGCCGGAAAAATAAGTCAACCTGATGAAATGCCACAAAATGTCATTCAAGTATGTGAAGTATTTGACATTTGGGGCATTGACTTTATGGGTCCATTTCCAAAATCTCATAATAATCTATATATTCTCGTAGCCATTGATTATGTATCTAAATGGGCGGAAGCACAAGCTCTCCCAACTAACGATGCACGAGTTGTAGTCAACTTTTTAAAACGTCTTTTTGCTAGGTTTGGAACACCGAAAGCTTTAATAAGTGATCGGGGTACTCATTTCTGTAAAAATCAACTTGAGAAAGTTCTCAAAACATATGGAGTAACTCATAAAATCTCCACTGCTTATCATCCACAAATAAGTGGACAAGTTGAAAATACCAACCGAGCATTAAAACGTATTCTAGAGAAAACCGTAGGATCAAAACCGAAGGAATGGTCCATTAAATTGGAGGATGCACTCTGGGCTTTTAGAACAGCCTACAAAACTCCAATTGGAACCACACCTTTTAAACTCGTTTACAGAAAAGCATGTCATCTTCCAGTAGAAATTGAACACAAAGCATTTTGGGCTTTGAAGACATGTAATCTTGATTTACATGAAACTGGACGTCTACAGTTAAGTAAATTAAACGAATTAGAAGAATTAAGACAAGAAGCATACGAAAATTCGTTAATCTATAAGGAAAGAACGAAGAAATGGCATGATAAAAGAATCAGAAGTTCAAAAGAATTTAAAAAAGGAGACAAAGTTCTTCTTTTCAATTCACGATTCAAGCTATTTCCTGGAAAATTGAAATCAAGATGGTCTGGACCATTCATAGTCAAAAGAGTTTTCCCGTACGGAACAGTAGAATTGATAAATTCAAATGGGATTGAATTTAAAGTTAATGGTCACAGAGTTAAACATTACATAGATAGTCCGATGGAAGTTGGCAACAAAGTTAATCACAATTTCGACACCACAGCTAACTAAGTGTGAGGAGAATCAAGTCTTTTAAAGGATAATATGTATTTCTGTTAGAGTTAGATTTTCTGTTTTCGTGTAGTTCTCGAAAATGGATCCCGAATGGTCTTTCCCTAGCAGACCCTAAAGAACTAGTCTTCTCCCCCTATTCTAAATTTTTATTTTTTTTAGGTTTTACGAAATGAAGACTTCCTGTGAACTAAACCATGGTCTAATGCTATACGCTTTGATCACTAAACGTAATAATGACACCCTTCCAAGTGAAATAGTATCATTAATAAGAGGTAAATTGGACGGAGTAAGAAAAGAATCCAGATGCGAAGATAATAAGTTACAATTTGGTAAAGGAAAATCAAAATCCGCAGCGAAAAGAAGAGCACGACACCTTGAAAAATGTCACAAATGCGTAAAATGGTCACACGAAGGTAAATGTTCAAATAATCAAACCTATTCAAACACCGAATTTGTTACTTTATGCAGAGACGGACCGTTCATATGTTTAGAAGAAAAAACATTAAATGCTCGAGGTTACGCCTATGTAGCCATGCAAAATCAATTAGTCCGACTATCTTATGAGTGGGCTAGAGCATATCACTAAGAAATCTCTTTCACAGGTAAGTTTGTACAGTTTTCATTTTTATTTTTATTTTTATTTTTAACCTTTTGATAATAAACGCTAATTTTGTAAAGTATTAAATTGGTATTCGATAAAATTAGGTCTTGCGACCGAAATTATTGTTATCATTCAAAAATTTATTACATCACTGCGAAATTTAACGTTTATTCTTAAGGTATAAATATCTTTAATCAATCAACCCAAAATATTTCAAAACAAATTCGTCATGAGTTAAATTAGGTTATTGAACCGAAATTACTTTACCGAAAAGAGGGGCGTATATTTTTGATAATATTTGCTTGATTAAAGTGGGATAAAAGCCAAAAAGATTTTTAATTTTATTTTTATTTTGTTTTTAAATTTAATATTAAAATAATATTGTAAACTTGTTAAAATTAATATATATTTAAAATTGTAAATATTTGAAAAATTAATATTTTTAATATAAGTTTGTATGTATAAAAATAAAAATATAATTTAAGTTTGGTGTGAATTTTTAATATAAATTTTTAATTTTATGCATTTTGAATTTAAGTTTGGTGTGAATTTAAAAAAAAAAATTTACTTTATTTCGTTAAGTTAAAAATATAATTTTTAAAATTCGTCGTAAGTTGAAGACTAGGTCTTTGAACCGAAATTGCTTTACCCGAGGGAGGGACGAGAACTTTTATTATCATTATTTTTAATCTTATTGAATTAAAGTATGCCAAAAACATTAAAAAACCCAAAAATCTTTACTTTTAAAATCGCGCTTTAAATTGACAAATTTTAAAATTTTGTCGACGGACGGACTAGGGCAACGATCCAAAACGCCCTCATCCGAAAAAGAAACAAATTTTTAAAATTTTATTAATTTTATGTTTTATTAAGTATAAGGTTTTAAAAAAAAAAAAAAAAAAAGCTGAAAGTACTATAGCCGGACACACATGCAATCACATGGGATTCTCACTATACCTCCATGGGATCGCATGGAGGCAAAAATCAGGCCTGATACAAGGCAGTCGCCTGTTCTGTCTTCTCCATAAACACACACATATATACGAAAATACTAACAAATCACCTCTAAAATTCGCCAAAATTCACCGTAGTTCGTCTAATTTTTTTGTTCTAATCATGCCTATATTCTCATTCTTCAGCAAAAAGGTAAAAATTACACCCTTAAACTCTATAAATTCCTAGTTTTTGTGATAATTACAAATATTTTACCTAATGCAATTTTGTTAATTTCTAGTGTAATTAGTGTTAAATTGTTAAGTATTTTATGCATGTATAACCTAGATTGATGCTATTTAACATGATTTGAAGCCAAAAACTTCAAAATTTTTAGAAATCTAGGGTTTGTGTTCTTGAGCAATTTGGGGTTTTTTGATATAAACAGGTTATGGCCAATTTTTGTCATGAATTATTGCTAAATTGAGTAGTGTAACATGTTTAGGTAGTTAAATGATCCAAACATTGATCCTAAACATGATTTTTAAAGATTAAAGTGGACTTTTTAGGTACAAAATTCATGAACTTGATTAATTTGATATAATTGCCAATTGAGACTTGTTTAATTGTTAGTAATGACTATTTTGACATGTTATTTGAGTTAAATGCTTATGAACTTTGTATACATTTTCATATGTGCTTATTTGGAAAAGTGTAGAATTGTGAAAATGTGTATAAGTTTAATTTTGATTTAATATGTTATTGTGATTGTTTTAAGTTGTTATTTTGCTAACATTAATGGATATTTGGATGCACAAATTTTGTGTTTAATGTGTTTTGCAGAAAGCCGATACTGGAGGTTCAGGATCATCATCATCTAGACAGCCTGCTCCAGCTCCAGAACCAGAACCAGAAATGCAATATGAACCTGAACAACAACCATAACAGGAACCACAACATCAGCCTGATCAGCACGTACCTTATTATGATCCGCTACAGTTACCTAATGAATTCACAGTATTTCCCCCGCATCCGCCTGTCGAATACCCAACAATTCTGGAACACACGTTACATCCTAATCTGAGATTCGATAGACGATGGAGAGATTACCCGGCATATCAAAGTAATAAATTTAAATTGGTAACAAAAGAGGTAGAGTTGCCGAGGGTAATTGATTGGAATCCTTTGGAAACGGTCCATCTGGCTGACCGTGTTAGACAGCAAATGATTCAAAGGTATGACAGTTCTTCTTTTACAGATTGGGAACGTCTTTTCACCATTCGTAGACCTATATATAAAGAATGGTGTGTTGAGTTTATGAGTACTATAGCGTTAAATGTAGATGTAGATAGGTTAGATGATAGAAGTTTTCTTAGATTTATCCTTGGCGGTAGGATGTACAGAATGTCCATGATGGACATGGCCAGGGCATTACAGATTTACACTCCTAGTGAATTGTTACTACCCGATTGTATGAGTTTGATTTATCGTGGTGAAAGGGTAGATAGGAACTTTGACGCGAACGCCGTTTGGAGGCGTATGTCAAACTATAATGTTTTTACACTGGGAGGAAAACACTCCTACTTACATATTAACAAAGCCGAGCTTCGTGTAATTCATAGATTTTTGGCTAACTCGATTACACAGAGAGGTCACAATAAGGAGAAAATGACCTTACATGATTTATTTTACCTAAAGTGTATTCGAGACCCGAGAAGCTTTGTTAATATCCCTTGCTGTGTTGGTTTTTCTTTATCTAAAATGGTAGAAGGAATGCAGGACGGGAGTATAATAGGAGGAGGTATTTTTGTTACTCTCATTGGAGAGTATTTAGGTGTTGATAGGAACCAAGGGGGTACATTACAGATTTGTAGAGAACAGGATGAGACCATAGGATTGCGGGTTTATGTGGGTGCTAAGGTATTGAAGAGTAGACGCAACCAGGAATTGCCCTATGAAGGTAATCATCCTCAGGTAGAGAGAGGCTCAGACGAGGAAATGGAGGAAGCGGAAGACATTAGGGATGTCTTACGAGATGCTATTCTTGACGTCCACGTTCATATAGATGAGGAAGCAATGACGAGCGCGGCCAGACATAGTATGTATGAGCAGTGGAACTCCGAGCGAGTATACGAGGATTATAGGCGACGCCAACAGGATAGCTAGTTAGTTCATCAGTACCAAATTATGAGCCAGCTATCATATCAGGTACCAAATAATTACGTGCCTACTCGACCTGCTCATTTTCCGCCACACAACCCCGACATCCGACCACCCTTTAACCCGTATGACTATAACCAAGCCTATCAGAACACCTATAACCAACAATGGAACCCACCTGACGAGATGAACTGGAACCCCTATCTAGACTGATTTAGTTCCATTGGTTATTTTTATGATTTTTATGTTTTTATCTTTTTACTTATTCATATTTAAACTTATGTTATTGGATATATTTATGTAATTTTTATCATTTTTATTATTATTGTGTACTAATATTTCACATTTAGGATTTGAAAGTGGGATATTAAGTCCCATTTCAAATTGCCATGCATGTTTATATTTGTATTGTATGTATATTATCGATTGTACAAAACAGGGTAAAACAGCGTATTTTCAAAGACTGGCATTAAGTTCAGCAAAAGCTAGTAATTTTGACGACAAGATGAAAAATAAATGTGATGTAACAACAAGATGGAATGAACAAATGATATGCACCATTTATCATTCAGCAAATAAACGCCAATATGTTTGGAAACTTTGGTAAAATTTAATCAATTTTCTACTCTATTTACCCTCAAAAATTTAAATTGTTACTGATTTCTTGCAAATGAGGGCATTGCAAGATCTTAAGTGTGGGAAGGGGTTAAATTCTTTCGAATTTTAAAAAAATTTTTGATTTAAACACTTGGTTACCATTAAAAATACTAGTAATGCAGTAGTTGTATTAGAATCTAGTGCTCTCTGATAATAACGAACAGCCCTAGTCTTATATACTGACTACCCAATTCTAGTAAAATTTTTCAAAATTTTCAATTAAATGAACTCAAAATCATGTTTATACATATTTATGAACGATAAAACTAGGTGTTAACACCGAAATTATTGTTACCTCGGAAAGGACATAAATTGAGAAACAAACCAAAATGTTAGAATTCATTTAAAATGGAATAGAGGACAATAAAAAGGAAAATAAAAAGCCAAGTGTGGGAAAAATTACCAAGTTATTTAAAACATATATCACATATTTTTGTACAAATAACTGAAGATACTTTTGTTTTGGACAATTTCTAAAAAGTTTTACCCGATTTACTGTAAGAAAGATGGATCTACACGATGAATCAATTCCATCATTAAAAGGAAGTAAAGTCTTCCGAAAAAGAAACGCGCTTCTTGATTTAGGTCATGAAGTTGTCGTCCAGACCAGCTGTAGGTTGACGAAAAATCTAGAAAAGTCATCTCTAAAATCAGCAGGAAATCCACGGACCTCAGCATTAAACAGGGTCGCCAAGTGGTCAGACTTATCCTAACCATGAGAGGACCTGTCTTGTAAAATGGGGAGGACGCCGTGCAAATTAGCTAGATAAGACTAATGAATTAGATCCCCAGAAAGGATAATCTCCTTTAAAGATCAAAAATCAGCTTTTAAGACTGATATTACTCAATCCTAGAGATTGACCTTAAAGATTGAGAATTACAAACTCATGGAATTCAATGATATCTAAACTCGAGCTTGAACGAGAAAATATTTTGATCAAAATTACAAACCAATTTATTTTCTAAAAACCCATTTTCATTGCGTTCATTACCATTGAACGTAAAATCCTAGGAATTCACCTGGAATTCATTAGGTCACCTGAAACAAATCGGGGGTCAACCGTAAGAACGGTGGTTGCATAGCATGGTCAAAGACAAGACCTTGTGCCTTACCGGAAAATTATAAGGGTGAGCTTTACTATTGCTCCTACAAAGGATAGTAATTGCGTCCGACATGTTATAGACCATAATTAAAAGCATGTCAGGGGACATTGCCTTAACAGTTGCTTGTTCAACGCTTTCCTTTACAACCGGAAGGTAGTTTACCGAAAGGTAATATACGGAACAAGTATACTGGACGTGTTGCTTTCCCAATACAAGGTTAGCAAGTGGGTGACACAAAACCGCAAGTTTTGAACTAAAATTTTCAAATCTAAAACCCACCAAACCCACAAAAAGAATTTGCAAACACCGGTGAAGGGTTATTCCGGAAAACTTATCTAGGGTAAAAGCTAGATTTAATTTTTAAAAGATCAAATGTTTTCATAAAGATCCAATTTCCTTAATGGATCTAAATTTTTATAGTCATGTGGGACTGTAAACCATAACGTTACTACCATTGTTCATACCGCCGTATAGAAATCACTGATGTACAAAGTGTGAAGAATAAAGAAGTGATTCTAGTATATTTCAAGACTATATTGCTTGAGGACAAGCAACGCTCAAGTGTGAGAATATTTGATAATGCTAAAAACGAACATATATTTCATAGCATTATCCCTCAAGAAAGACAAGCTTTTAGTTGCAATTGTCCTATTTACAAGTAATATTCGTTTAAATAATAAAAGGTGAAGACAAAAGACAGACTCAACGAATTGAAGACGCAAACGACCAAAAAGCTCAAAAGTACAAAGTACAATCAAAGAGGTTCCAATTATTGATAAGAAACGTCTCGAAATTACAAGAGTACAAGAAGCGAAACGCAAAGTACATGATATTAAATTATACGCAAGGACGTTCAAAAATCCGGAACCGGGACCAGAGTCAACTCTCAACGCTCGACGCAACGGACTAAAAATTACAAGTCAACTATGCACATAAATATAATATAATATTTAAATAATTCTTATAATTATTTATATATTATATAATATATTAATAAACCGTCGGCAGAAGAAAACAACCACATGTAAGCCTCCCCAGTTGGCCATGCGATCGCATGGCCTTGAAGGGCAAAGCTCATGTGATCGCATGAGCCCCTTTTTCTGGTCACAGGCCTATAAAACTCGCATTTTTGGTGATCATAAAACACATCTTTTTCTCATTCATCATACGTAAAATATATATATATTTATATTATAATTTTAATTTTAATTTTAATTTCTAATAATAAGGGTATGTTAGCGAATGTTGTAAGGGTGTAAGTCGAAATTCTGTCCGTGTAACGCTATGCTATTTTTAATCATTGTAAGTTATGTTCAACCTTTTTAATTTAATGTCTCGTAGCTAAGTTATTATTATGCTTATTTAAAACGAAGTAATCATGATGTTGGGCTAAATACTAAAATTGGGTAATTGGGCATTGTACCATAATTGGGGTTTGGACAAAAGAACGACACTTGTGGAAATTAGACTATGGGCTATTAATGGGCTTTATATTTGTTTAACTAAATGATAGTTTTTTAATTTTAATATAAAGATTTACAATTGGACGTACCTATAAATAACCATATACACTCGATCGGACATGATGGACGGGATATTTATATGTTCGAATAATCGTTCATTTAACCGGACACAGGAATGGATTAATAGTCTATGGAATTATTAAAACCGGGGTGAAATTATGTACAAGGACACTTGGCATAATTGATAACAAAGTATTAAAACCTTGGGTTACACTCAGTCGATATCCTGGTGTAATTATTAAACAAAGTAATAAAACCTTGTTACAGTTTAAGTCCCCAATTAGTTGGAATATTTGACTTCGGATATAAGGATAATTTGACGAGGATACTCGCACTTTATATTTATGACTGATGGACTGTTATGGACAAAAACCAGACGGGCATATTAAATAATCCAGGACAAAGGACAATTAACCCATGGGCATAAAACTAAAATCAACACGTCAAACATCATGATTACGGAAGTTTAAATAAGCATAATTCTTTTATTTCATATTTAATTTCCTTTATTTTCATATTTAATTGCACTTCTAATTATTGCACTTTTATTTATTGTTTTTGTATTCAATTGCACTTTTATTTATTGTCATTGTATTTAATTGCACTTTTAATTTTCGTACTTTTTAAATATCGTAATTTTATTTTTTCGCACTTTTATTTATTGCAATTTCATTATCGTTATTTACTTTACGCTTTAAATTAAGTCTTTTATTTATTTAATATTTTACATTAGGTTTTACCTGCAACTAAAGTTTTAAAATCGACAAACCGGTCATTAAACGGTAAAAACCCCCCTTTATATTAATAATATTACTTATATATATATTTGTATTTTTATAAAGTAAAACTAATATAGCGTTAAGCTTTGTTTAAAGATTTCCCTGTGGAACGAACCGGACTTACTAAAAACTACACTACTGTACGATTAGGTACACTGCCTATAAGTGTTGTAGCATGGTTTAAGTATATCCATTCTATAAATAAATAAATATCTTGTGTAAAATTGTATCGTATTTAATAGTTATTTCGTTGTAAAAATAATACTATTTCATATACACCTCGCATAACATCAACATGTGCTAGGACAGCAAGATGTCCCTTCTTCATGATCTTTTGCGCTTTCACACAACTAATGAGGTTCAGCTTCAAGGTACATCTCTCTCCGTAAATGATCAGTGGCTCACCATCTCCTTGTGGTATACGAAGAGCTTTATCTCCACAGATAATGTCGGCCCTTATCTTGGTCAACCAATCCATACCGACGATCGCGTCAAAACTTCCCAATTTGATGGGTATCAAATCAATTTTGAAATCTGCACCAGCTATATTGATAATAGCTCCTCGACTAATATGGTCAACTTTCTCAAGTTTTCCATTGGCGACCTCGACAAGCATACTCTCTTTTAAAGGGACTAACGACCAATTAATCTTATCGCATAAGTGTCTACATACATAACTTCTATCGGTACCAGTATCAAATAAGACAGAAGCTAATAGATTGTTGATAGTGAATATACCTCTCACCAAGTCGGGATTCTCGCATGCATCCCTTGCATTAACGTTGAAAGCTCTATTACGGGGTGGTCTACCGTCTTTTCTTTTGTTGGGACACGCGTTTCTGAAATGGCCCATTTGTCCGCATTCGTAGCACTTATTCACCATCACATTCAGGGTGGTGACCTTGCAGTCCTTACCGATATGTCCAGTCCGTTGGCACTTTTCACAAACAACGTTACAATACCCAGTATGGTGCTTGTAGCACTGCTTGCATTGTGGTAAGGTTCCTTTATAGTTCGGGTTGGAGTTCCCACTGTTGATGTTTCCTTTGAAACCCTCATGTCGCTTCGTCGGGTTTTGATCATAGGTCCTTCCCCTGTTGTTATCCCATTTGCGCTTCTCACTACTACCCGCTTCAGACTTGGCCTTCTCCGGTTCATCGCTGATGATTTGGTTCATTAAAGTATGCGCCATGTGTAGTGACCCGAACTTTTCCATGTTTATATAAATTAATTAAGATTGATATTTACATGATTAAATGTTTCCAACATGTTAAGCAATCAAACTTGTTAAGACTTGATTAATTGAAATATGTTTCATATAGACAATTGACCACCCAAGTTGACCGGTGATTCACGAACGTTAAAACTTATAAAAACTATACGATGACATATATATGGTTATATATATAGTTAACATGTTTTTATTATAAGTATGTATCTCATTAGGTATTTTAAAAATGAGTTATATACATAAAAATGAGACTATTAATTTAAGAAACTCGAAAACGATATATATAACGATTATCGTTATAACAACGTCTTACTAGGTACATATGAATCATATTAAGATATTGATACACTTGGTTAATTATGTTAAATGATAAGTAAATATATTATTAAGTGTATTAACAATGAAATACATATGTAAAAATAAGGCTACTAACTTAATGATTTCGAAACGAGACATATATGTAACGATTATCGTTGTAACGACATTTAACTGTATATACATCATACTAAGATATATTATATATCATAATATCATGATAATATAATAATTTAACATCTCATTTGTTATAATAAACAATGGGTTAACAACATTCAACAAGATCGTTAACCTAAAGGTTTCAAAACAACATTTACATGTAACGACTAACGATGACTTAACAACTCAGTTAAAATGTATATACATGTAGTGTTTTAATATGTATTCATACACTTTTTAAAGACTTCAAGACACTTATCAAAATACTTCTACTTAACAAAAATGCTCACAATTACATCCTCGTTCAGTTTCATCAACAATTCTACTCGTATGCACCCGTATTCGTACTCGTACAATACACAGCTTTTAGATGTATGTACTATTGGTATATACACTCCAATGATCAGCTCTTAGCAGCCCATGTGAGTCACCTAACACATGTGGGAACCATCATTTGGCAACTAGCATGAAATATCTCATAAAATTACAAAAATATGAGTAATCATTCATGACTTATTTACATGAAAACAAAATTACATATCCTTTATATCTAATCCATACACCAACGACCAAAAACACCTACAAACACTTTCATTCTTCAATTTTCTTCATCTAATTGATCTCTCTCAAGTTCTATCTTCAAGTTCTAAGTGTTCTTCATAAATTTCAAAAGTTCTAGTTTCATAAAATCAAGAATACTTTCAAGTTTGCTAGCTCACTTCCAATCTTGTAAGGTGATCATCCAACCTCAAGAAATCTTTGTTTCTTACAGTAGGTTATCATTCTAATACAAGGTAATAATCATATTCAAACTTTGGTTCAATTTCTATAACTATAACAATCTTATTTCAAGTGATGATCTTACTTGAACTTGTTTTCGTGTCATGATTCTGCTTCAAGAACTTCGAGCCATCCAAGGATCCGTTGAAGCTAGATCCATTTTTCTCTTTTCCAGTAGGTTTATCCAAGGAACTTAAGGTAGTAATGATGTTCATAACATCATTCGATTCATACATATAAAGCTATCTTATTCGAAGGTTTAAACTTGTAATCACTAGAACATAGTTTAGTTAATTCTAAACTTGTTCGCAAACAAAAGTTAATCCTTATAACTTGACTTTTAAAATCAACTAAACACATGTTCTATATCTATATGATATGCTAACTTAATGATTTAAAACCTGGAAACACGAAAAACACCGTAAAACCGGATTTACGCCGTCGTAGTAACACCGCGGGCTGTTTTGGGTTAGTTAATTAAAAACTATGATAAACTTTGATTTAAAAGTTGTTATTCTGAGAAAATGATTTTTATTATGAACATGAAACTATATCCAAAAATTATGGTTAAACTCAAAGTGGAAGTATGTTTTCTAAAATGGTCATCTAGACGTCGTTCTTTCGACTGAAATGACTACCTTTACAAAAACGACTTGTAACTTATTTTTCCGACTATAAACCTATACTTTTTCTGTTTAGATTCATAAAATAGAGTTCAATATGAAACCATAGCAATTTGATTCACTCAAAACGGATTTAAAATGAAGAAGTTATGGGTAAAACAAGATTGGATAATTTTTCTCATTTTAGCTACGTGAAAATTGGTAACAAATCTATTTCAACCAAAACTTAATCAACTTGTATTGTATATTATGTAATCTTGAGATAACATAGACACGTATACAATGTTTCGACCTATCATGTCGACACATCTATATATATTTCGGAACAACCATAGACACTCTATATGTGAATGTTGGAGTTAGCTATACAGGGTTGAGGTTGATTCCAAAATATATATAGTTTGAGTTGTGATCAATACTGAGATACGTATACACTGGGTCGTGGATTGATTCAAGATAATATTTATCGATTTATTTCTGTACATCTAACTGTGGACAACTAGTTGTAGGTTACTAACGAGGACAGCTGATTTAATAAACTTAAAACATCAAAATATATTAAAAGTGTTGTAAATATATTTTGAACATACTTTGATATATATGTATATATTGTTATAGGTTCGTGAATCAACCAGTGGCCAAGTCTTACTTCCCGACGAAGTAAAAATCTGTGAAAGTGAGTTATAGTCCCACTTTTAAAATCTAATATTTTTGGGATGAGAATACATGCAGGTTTTATAAATGATTTACAAAATAGACACAAGTACGTGAAACTACATTCTATGGTTGAATTATCGAAATCGAATATGCCCCTTTTTATTAAGTCTGGTAATCTAAGAATTAGGGAACAGACACCCTAATTGACGCGAATCCTAAAGATAGATCTATTGGGCCTAACAAACCCCATCCAAAGTACCGGATGCTTTAGTACTTCGAAATTTATATCATATCCGAAGGGTGTCCCGGAATGATGGGGATATTCTTATATATGCATCTTGTTAATGTCGGTTACCAGGTGTTCACCATATGAATGATTTTTATCTCTATGTATGGGATGTGTATTGAAATATGAAATCTTGTGGTCTATTATTATGATTTGATATATATAGGTTAAACCTATAACTCACCAACATTTTTGTTGACGTTTTAAGCATGTTTATTCTCAGGTGATTATTAAGAGCTTCCGCTGTCGCATACTTAAATAAGGATGAGATTTGGAGTCCATGCTTGTATGATATTGTGTAAAAACTGCATTCAAGAAACTTATTTTGTTGTAACATATTTGTATTGTAAACCATTATGTAATGGTCGTGTGTAAACAGGATATTTTAGATTATCATTATTTGATAATCTACGTAAAGCTTTTTAAAACCTTTATCTATGAAATAAAGGTTATGGTTTGTTTTAAAAATGAATGCAGTCTTTGAAAAATGTCTCATATAGAGGTCAAAACCTCGCAACGAAATCAATTAATATGGAACGTTTTTAATCAATAAGAACGGGACATTTCAGTTGGTATCAGAGCGTTGGTGTAACGACCCGCACTTTTTCGATCATTCTATACTTATAAGATTAATATTTACATAAATTAAACCTTGCCAACATGATAAGCAATCCAAATTGTCGAGACTGATATTTCCGAAAAGAGTTTTACACAACGTTTGACCGTCTAGTTTGACCGATGATATCACGAACCATACAATATATGATAATTATACGTTTGTGTATATATATGTATATATACATATTTAACATGATTAAGGAATGTTTTAATACCTCATTTTATATTAATAACAACAAGTTATATGTGTATTTTGAAACTACTAACTTAAGTTTTCAAAACGATAACTATACGTAACGTTATTTGACATAAATACTTAAGACATATAATGTTTATACATATATTGTATAAGTAATGTATTTAATCACTTTTAAGAACTTAAATACATAAAATCATATAAGTGTATTCACAAAAGATAGCTATATTTGAATCCTCATTCCATTTTTCACAAAATTTCTATACGTATACCTAGAGTATTTGTACTCGTATCATACCAAGCTTCTATACGTATTTACTATTGGTATATACACATCAAATCACCACCTAACCAGCCCTTATTCATGCCTTATGTATAAGGTAATTACTTTTGAATCATTGCAAGACTAATTACAAAAATACAAACTAGAATTTTGTCATGTTATCCTTAAAGATCACATTTTTAGGAGTATATATGTATCATCATTTTTGATTCATTTTTACTTCAATCTCTTAACTAAAAACACACACTCTTTCTTACTCTCTAAACTCCATAACAATCCAGCAAAGTTCCATAAAGATCTAGCTTCAAAAACCATACTAAAACACCATAAGAAAACCATACAAAAACACTTCAAGAAAACCCTCCAAGAACACCAACTTACTTCCAATCTTTCATACACTTCTATCACCCTTTTGATTCTAGCTTCTTACTTCTCTTTTACAGCAACTTCATCCAAGGAACTTGAGGTAGAATCTATGTTCATAACCTTATTCGATTCATATATATATAGCTATCATATTTTGTGGTATACAAGTTTAACAACAAGAACATAGTTTGAATGTTTTCAAACTTGTTTGCAAACTAAATAGATCCTTCTAACTTAACTTTTAAAATACTTCAAGACATGTAACATAACTTATTTATATGTTAATTTAACAAGGTAAAACTTGGTTTTTCAAAGTATAAGTATTTTTAGAAAAATGGTCATTAAATGATTTTGTTGTAACAAAAATGTTTAACTTCATATGTTTCACTAATGTTTCACTTATGCCGAATGATTTTGAATACAAACCAAGGTATTTACAGTTCATAGTCTTAAAGAAGAACTCGATCCAAGAAGATGGCAATTTGAATCAACGAAAACGGATTTGTAACGAAGAAACTATGACCGAAACAAAATTGGTTATCCTAGATCATTTCAACTACGGGATCAATTGGAAAAAAATGATATAAATCACATATTTCTAAGATAACATGATATTTTATATATATGTACTTATAATTCAATTTTATATGGTTCAGGATCACCCGTAAACAATACGAGAAGATTAATCATAAGATCCCATGATTGTACGCAACACGTCATTTGACAACACCGGTACTTTATGTACGCAACACGTCATTTGACAACACCGGTACCATGGGTCAAGATTAATCTCGACCAATACATATACGACGGGGTTTTATTTATTTCGTTGGGGGTTTTGTTTATTACGGGTATATTAAACATCTAAAAATGAACCATTAAAAATTGAATTACTAACATCGGAATGCTTACTACGGACTAAGGAAATATTCAAAATATTAAAAGTATAACAAGTATATATATATATAACGTTTGTTTTAAAATGAAAACATATTGATATATTATATATGGATAGGTTCGTGATATCAACCGGAAGACCGAGTCAAAATATATATATCATCAAGACAAGAGTGAGTATATAGTCCCACTTTTAAACTCTAAATATTTCGGGATGAGAATACATGTATTTTATGTTTTACATTATGGACACAAGTAACTGAAAAATATATTCTACGTTGAGTTGTACCACTGGCATACTTCCCTGTAGCTTGGTAACTAATATTTACAGCGGTATTGTAAACGCGAATCCTGTTGATAGATCTATCGGGCCTGACAACCCCAATCGGACTGGACGACCAGTATTCAACGGTTGCACAGTACTTCGTTTTGTGACTACACTTGGTACGGTGTAGTAAGATTTCATATTAAAGGGAATATGCGACGTGAAAATGTTAAGTATGGTTACCAAGTGCTCAACCACTTAGAATATTTTTATTGAAATGTTTATATACGAAATCTTGTGGTCTATATATATATATTGCTGCGCACTAAACCTATATCTCACCAACTTTATGTTGACGTTTTTAAACATGTTTATTCTCAGGTGATAATTAAAGCTTCCGCTGCATTATGTTGAATCTAAGCAGGATCATGCGTACTCATATTTGTGTCAAAAATAAAACTGCATATCCGAGGACGTGTGTTGTAAAATATGCTAGAAATCGTGTTGTTATTATCATTTGTAAAGTTTGTAAGTCGAAGATTATCGTTAAACGATAATCATCTTTTTATTGTCTAAAGCTTGTAACAAAAATAATGGTTTGGTTTGTAATGTATAATATATGCAGTTTTCCTTTTTAAAAAAATGTCGCATATAGAGGTCAATACCTCGCAATGAAATCATACGTTATCTAACACGCTCTTATGGTTAAGGACGGGTTATGACATGTGGTATCAGAGCGTTGGTCTTAGCGAACCAGGTTTGCATTAGTGTGTCTAACCGAGAAGTCGTTAGGATACATTAGTAAAGTCTGGACTTTGACCGGGTCTGATTTAAAAAAAAAAAAAAAAAAAAACCATTGCTTATCACTGTTGGTTAAAATTTATATGTAAATATTATATAAGTACTAATGGGTTAGTTGTTGTGTGATAGATGTCGAGCTCAAAAATTGTTATCACAATCAACGACTCCGAATCAGAATCTTCAGATGGCGTTCCAGTCATTAACCTGTCCGATGACGAAAATGATATCCTTGGGGAAGACTCACAAATTCCGGATGAACCAACTATAGAAATATCGGAAAGTGAACCCGAGGAGGAAAGTGAACCCGAAGAGGAAAGTGAACCCGAAGAAGAAAGTGAACCCGAGGAAGAAATACTAGAAATTACGAAAGAAAAATTCGATCAAGGAAAGAAACGAAAAGCGAATGAATTAGAAAATTCAAATCCCGAACTTAGTGAGAATGACGTAGCACCAATTCCACTCAACACTACCACCCCTATTCCCGCTATTCCTATTCGTTCTGTCCCGGCATCCAGTTCTTCAGTCCCACAGCCAAAATATAGGCAGACAGTTAGGATAAGCGTTAAGCAAATCTTTGTGTCTAAACGTCCTAGAAAATAGATCAAACGATGCGCTGCTGTGTCAAACCATGGAACCGAATAATGTTTTGTATAATATTAATAGTGTGGTTTGCTTAATGTTCGATGTAAGATAAGCATATGTAAAATATTGAAGTATGAAATGCAATAATTTTCCATGGTTAAGTATTATTTAGATTGTAGTAATTGATTCTGTACTAAGCTATTAAGTATGAACATTAACGGGTAGGTACTACCCAAGATATAATTATAAAACGCTAATAAGAAGAAAAGGCTTTTATAATAATACCTAGTTCATATTATTAATAAGCTATAATGTACTATAAATACACACTACATCTATAATAATCCATGTGAATAATTATTTTCTTTCATTAGGAAATGGCGCGATTGAATCGAATGACGGAACAAGAACTCGAGGAACTCATCAACCAGCGAGTGAACGACAGAATGTTATGGGTTGAGGCTGCAAGAGCTGCTGCAGTTAATCCAAATCCTCGTGTAGGATGCTCCTACAAGACGTTCCAAGCTTGCAAGCCATCATCATTCAGTGGAACGGAAGGACCTATCGGTTTAACCCGATGGATAGAAAAGATGGAGACGGTGTTCAAAATCAGCGGTTGTGATGAAAAAGACATGACCAAGTTTGCATCGTGCACTTTACAAGATAGTGCACTCACATGGTGGAAGAATTATGTGAAGGCGGTAGGAGGAGATGTAGCTTATGATACTCCATGGGAAGAATTCAAAGCAATGATAATCACCGAGTATTGTCCAAGGAATGAGGTTATTAAGTTAGAAGATGAGTTACGAAGTTTGAAGGTGGTTGGTACTGAAATCACCAACTACAACCAGCGATTCATGGAATTAGTTTTGCTATGTCCTGAATTGGTTCCAACCGAAGAACGGAAGATTGAAATGTACAAAGCTGGTTTGCCCAAAAAGGTCAAGGCAAATGTTACAGCATCGAAACCTAAGACAATTCATGAAGCTATAACCATGGCAAACGAGCTAATGGATCAGGTCATCATGGATAAGAAAGTATCCAATACTGATGTGAAGGTATCAGGTAACAAAAGAAAGTGGAATGGAAATTATGATCGAGGTAACCAACAACAATCTTTTAAGAAACAAGAAAACACGCAAGGTGCGGGTAGTGGTTTAAGCTTTGGTTATAAAGGACAAAATCCTTTATGCAACCGTTGCCACAAACATCACTTTGGTTACTGTAGTGTGTTATGCACCAAGTGTAATCGACAAGGTCATCTTGCGGAAGATTGTAAGGCTCTCGTTACAAATGGCAACAAGACTCCTGCCACCAACGCAAATAGAACTGCTTTGGCTAACATTACTTGTTTTGGGTGTGGAAAACAAGGTCATTATAAGAGCCAGTGCCCGAATCAGAATGGCGGACCTGCACGAGGAAGAGCGTTTGTTATTAATGCTAGAGAGGCACGAGAAGACCCGGAACTTGTTACGGGTACGTTTACCATTAATAACTTATCAGCATCTATTTTATTTGATACTGGCGCCGATAGAAGTTACGTGTGTATAAATTTTTACACTAAATTGAATTGTTCATCATTACCTCTAGATGCTAAGTACTTGATTGAGTTAGCTAATGGTAAGCTAATTAAAGCCGATAAAATTTGTCGTGATTGTGAAATAAATCTAGCTGGAGAAACGTTTAAAATCGACTTAATACCCGTAGAATTAGGAGGTTTTGATGTAATAGTCGGCATGGACTGGATGTCCAAAATAGGAGCGGAAGTTGTTTGTGCCAAGAAGGCAATTCGTATTCCTGGTAAGGATAAAATGCCAGTGATGATTTATGGAGAGAAGGGTAATTCAAAGCTAAAACTCATTAGCTGTTTGAAAGCCAAGAAGTGTTTAGAAAAGGGATGTTACGCTATTTTAGCACATGTTAATAAAGTCGAAAAGAAAGAAAAGTGCATCAACGACGTGCCTGTGGCAAGAGATTTTCCTGAAGTTTTTCCGGAAGAATTGCCGGGATTACCTCCATTTAGATCGGTAGAATTTCAAATAGATTTAGTACCAGGAGCTGCACCAGTGGCTCGTGCTCCATATAGACTTGCACCGTCCGAGTTAAAAGAACTTCAAAGTCAGTTAAAAGAATTACTGGACCGTGGATTCATACGACCGAGTACTTCACCGTGGGGAGCTCCAATTTTGTTTGTTAAGAAGAAAGATGGATCTTTTAGGATGTGTATAGACTATCGTGAATTAAATAAGTTAACTATCAAGAATCGGTATCCACTACCGAGAATTGATGACTTATTTGATCAATTGCAAGGATCATGTGTGTATTCGAAAATCGACTTAAGATCGGGCTATCATCAACTACGCGTCAAAGAAGAGGACATTCCGAAAACTGCTTTTCGGACACGTTATGGTCATTACGAATTTTTGGTTATGCCGTTTGGATTGACGAATGCGCCAGCTGTATTCATGGACCTCATGAATCGAGTTTGTAGTCCATATTTAGATAAGTTTGTTATCGTTTTCATTGATGATATTCTTATCTATTCCAAGAGTGAGCAAGAGCATGAGCAGCATGTAAGGTTGATATTAGAGTTGTTAAGAAAAGAACAACTTTATGCTAAATTTTCTAAGTGTGCTTTCTGGTTGAAAGAAGTGCAATTTCTTGGTCACGTTGTTAATAGCGAAGGAATTCAGGTTGATCCAGCAAAAACTGAAGCTATTGAAAAATGGGAGACTCCTAAGACACCAATGCAGATACGCCAATTTTTGGGTTTAGCCGGTTATTATAGAAGGTTTATTCAAGATTTTTCTCGAATAGCTAAGCCGTTGACAGCATTAACGCAAAAAGGGAAGAAATACGAATGGACCTCGGAGCAGGAGAACGCATTTCAATTATTGAAGAAGAAGTTAACTACGGCGCCTATTTTATCGTTACCTGAAGGGAACGATGATTTTGAAATATATTGTGACGCTTCGCGACAAGGTTTTGGTTGTGTTCTTATGCAACGAAAGAAAGTAATTGCATTTGCATCCCGACAATTGAAGATTCACGAGCGGAATTATACGACGCATGATCTAGAACTGGGAGCAGTCGTGTTTGCATTGAAGATGTGGAGACATTACTTGTATGGGGTTAAATTCACTGTGTTTACTGATCATAAAAGCCTTCAACATATTTTTGATCAGAAACAATTGAACATGAGGCAACGTAGGTGGGTCGAGTTAATAAACGACTATGATTGTGAAATTCGTTATCATCCCGGGAAGGCGAACGTGGTGGCTGATGCTCTAAGCAGAAAGGAACGAGAACCAATTCGAGTACGAGCGATGAACATAAAAATTCGCATGAATCTCAACTCACAAATCAAAGAAGTTCAACGAGAAGCACTTACTAAAGAAAATATAGGAAATGAAATAATGAAGAAGTATGAGAAGCAACTCGTTATGCGGGAAGATGGAATTCGATATTTTGCAAATCGTATTTGGGTACCGAAGTTGGGTGGATTAAGGAAGTTGATATTGAACGAGGCACATAAGACAAGATATTCGATACATCCTGGAGTTGGAAAGATGTACCAAGATCTTAAGACGCATTATTGGTGGCCTAATTTAAAAACAGACGTTGCAACATATGTTGGGGAGTGTTTAACTTGTTCCAAGGTTAAAGCAGAACACCAGAAGCCGTCAGGGTTACTTCAACAACCAGAAATTCCAGAATGGAAATGGGACGGTATTACCATGGATTTCATCACGAAGTTACCAAAGACTGCCTGGGGATACGACACCATTTGGGTGATTGTTGATCGTCTCACCAAGTCTGCACATTTCTTGCCTATAAAGGAAACGGATAGAATGGAGAAACTATTACGATTGTATATAAAGGAAGTTGTTTCAAGGCATGGAATACCTATTTCCATTATATCCGATCGTGATAGTAGATTTACCTCAAAATTCTGGCAATCACTACAGGAGGCACTAGGAACTCGGTTGGATATGAGTACCGCATATCATCCACAAACCGATGGACAGAGTGAGAGAACGATTCAGACTCTCGAAGACATGCTCAGGGCATGTGTGATCGATTTTGGAAACGGATGGGATAAATATCTACCGTTAGCAGAATTCTCGTATAATAATAGTTATCATGCGAGCATTGGAGCTGCGCCATTCGAAGCATTGTACGGAAGGAAGTGTAGATCTCCTATCTGTTGGAATGAAGTAGGAGATCGACATTTAACTGGTCCCGAGATCATACACGAAACGACCGAGAAGATAGTACAAATCAAGGAGAGATTGAAAACATCCCGTAGTCGCCAAAAGAGCTACGCCGATGTTCGAAGGAAACCATTAGAGTTTCAGGTCGGGGACATGGTTATGCTAAAGGTGTCACCTTGGAAAGGTGTAATACGGTTCGGCAAAAGGGGTAAACTGAACCCAAGGTACGTAGGCCCGTTCAAGATCATCGAACGCATTGGACCGGTAGCTTATCGACTCGAGTTACCGCAACAACTCGCCGGAGTACATAATACCTTTCACATCTCGAACCTTAAGAAGTGTCTTGCAAAGGAAGACCTTACCATTCCTCTTGAAGAAATCCATGTCGACGAGAAACTACAATTCGTCGAAGAACCAATCGAAATCATGGACCGTGAAGTTAAAAAGCTCAAACAGAGCAATATACCGATTGTTAAGGTTCGTTGGAATGCTAGAAGAGGTCCCGAGTTTACTTGGGAACGAGAGGATCAGATGAAGCAAAAGTATCCACACTTGTTTCTCGATGATGCAAAATAGGTACAATTTTAAAATTTCGGGACGAAATTTATTTAACGGGGAGGTAATGTAACGACCCGCACTTTTTCGATCATTCTATACTTATAAGATTAATATTTACATAAATTAAACCTTGCCAACATGATAAGCAATCCAAATTGTCGAGACTGATATTTCCGAAAAGAGTTTTACACAACGTTTGACCGTCTAGTTTGACCGATGATATCACGAACCATACAATATATGATAATTATACGTTTGTGTATATATATGTATATATACATATTTAACATGATTAAGGAATGTTTTAATACCTCATTTTATATTAATAACAACAAGTTATATGTGTATTTTGAAACTACTAACTTAAGTTTTCAAAACGATAACTATACGTAACGTTATTTGACATAAATACTTAAGACATATAATGTTTATACATATATTGTATAAGTAATGTATTTAATCACTTTTAAGAACTTAAATACATAAAATCATATAAGTGTATTCACAAAAGATAGCTATATTTGAATCCTCATTCCATTTTTCACAAAATTTCTATACGTATACCTAGAGTATTTGTACTCGTATCATACCAAGCTTCTATACGTATTTACTATTGGTATATACACATCAAATCACCACCTAACCAGCCCTTATTCATGCCTTATGTATAAGGTAATTACTTTTGAATCATTGCAAGACTAATTACAAAAATACAAACTAGAATTTTGTCATGTTATCCTTAAAGATCACATTTTTAGGAGTATATATGTATCATCATTTTTGATTCATTTTTACTTCAATCTCTTAACTAAAAACACACACTCTTTCTTACTCTCTAAACTCCATAACAATCCAGCAAAGTTCCATAAAGATCTAGCTTCAAAAACCATACTAAAACACCATAAGAAAACCATACAAAAACACTTCAAGAAAACCCTCCAAGAACACCAACTTACTTCCAATCTTTCATACACTTCTATCACCCTTTTGATTCTAGCTTCTTACTTCTCTTTTACAGCAACTTCATCCAAGGAACTTGAGGTAGAATCTATGTTCATAACCTTATTCGATTCATATATATATAGCTATCATATTTTGTGGTATACAAGTTTAACAACAAGAACATAGTTTGAATGTTTTCAAACTTGTTTGCAAACTAAATAGATCCTTCTAACTTAACTTTTAAAATACTTCAAGACATGTAACATAACTTATTTATATGTTAATTTAACTAGGTAAAACTTGGTTTTTCAAAGTATAAGTATTTTTAGAAAAATGGTCATTAAATGATTTTGTTGTAACAAAAATGTTTAACTTCATATGTTTCACTAATGTTTCACTTATGCCGTATGATTTTGAATACAAACCAAGGTATTTACAGTTCATAGTCTTAAAGAAGAACTCGATCCAAGAAGATGGCAATTTGAATCAACGAAAACGGATTTGTAACGAAGAAACTATGACCGAAACAAAATTGGTTATCCTAGATCATTTCAACTACGGGATCAATTGGAAAAAAATGATATAAATCACATATTTCTAAGATAACATGATATTTTATATATATGTACTTATAATTCAATTTTATATGGTTCAGGATCACCCGTAAACAATACGAGAAGATTAATCATAAGATCCCATGATTGTACGCAACACGTCATTTGACAACACCGGTACTTTATGTACGCAACACGTCATTTGACAACACCGGTACCATGGGTCAAGATTAATCTCGACCAATACATATACGATGGGGTTTTATTTATTTCGTTGGGGGTTTTGTTTATTACGGGTATATTAAACATCTAAAAATGAACCATTAAAAATTGAATTACTAACATCGGAATGCTAACTACGGACTAAGGAAATATTCAAAATATTAAAAGTATAACAAGTATATATATATATAACGTTTGTTTTAAAATGAAAACATATTGATATATTATATATGGATAGGTTCGTGATATCAACCGGAAGACCGAGTCAAAATATATATATCATCAAGACAAGAGTGAGTATATAGTCCCACTTTTAAACTCTAAATATTTCGGGATGAGAATACATGTATTTTATGTTTTACATTATGGACACAAGTAACTGAAAAATATATTCTACGTTGAGTTGTACCACTGGCATACTTCCCTGTAGCTTGGTAACTAATATTTACAGCGGTATTGTAAACGCGAATCCTGTTGATAGATCTATCGGGCCTGACAACCCCAATCGGACTGGACGACCAGTATTCAACGGTTGCACAGTACTTCGTTTTGTGACTACACTTGGTACGGTGTAGTAAGATTTCATATTAAAGGGAATATGCGACGTGAAAATGTTAAGTATGGTTACCAAGTGCTCAACCACTTAGAATATTTTTATTGAAATGTTTATATACGAAATCTTGTGGTCTATATATATATATTGCTGCGCACTAAACCTATATCTCACCAACTTTATGTTGACGTTTTTAAACATGTTTATTCTCAGGTGATAATTAAAGCTTCCGCTGCATTATGTTGAATCTAAGCAGGATCATGCGTACTCATATTTGTGTCAAAAATAAAACTGCATATCCGAGGACGTGTGTTGTAAAATATGCTAGAAATCGTGTTGTTATTATCATTTGTAAAGTTTGTAAGTCGAAGATTATCGTTAAACGATAATCATCTTTTTATTGTCTAAAGCTTGTAACAAAAATAATGGTTTGGTTTGTAATGTATAATATATGCAGTTTTCCTTTTTAAAAAAATGTCGCATATAGATGTCAATACCTCGCAATGAAATCATACGTTATCTAACACGTTCTTATGGTTAAGGACGGGTTATGACAGTTGGTCTTAGAGAACTAGAATTTTGCATTAGTGTGTCTTATCTAGTTTGTTAGGATGCATTAGTAAGTCTGGACTTCGACCGTGTTTACTTGAAAAATGATTGCTTAACAAATTTTGTTGGAAACTATATATTTTTAACATGTGAATATTATGTGATATATTAATCTCTTAACGCGTTTGATATTATGTGATAGATGTCTACCTCTAGAACAAGTCTCATTGACTCATCTAATAATAATGAAGAGTCAAATGTAAATTGGAATGATTCGTGGACTGATTCACAAGTTCCCGAAGAGGAACCGGAAGAAGAGTCGGAACCGGAAGAAGAATCGGAACCGGAAGAAGAATCGGAACCGGATGAAGAAATAGAACCGGTGGGGGAAATAATAAAACGGTTAAGTAAAAGAAAATCCTCAACCAACCGACCAAGGTTAATTATGGTCAATGTAGTTTCCGCCAAGGAAGCAAAATATTAGGAGGATTACCAATTCTTCGATGAATCGGATTCCGACGAGAATTCCGATGGTGTTATAGAAATTACCCCAACTGAATTTAAAAAGGCAAAAGAAAATAATAAGGGGAAGGGCATAAAAATAGAGAAATCTAATTCCAACCCCGATGAACTTTATATGTATCGTCAACCCCCTAAGTCCTTAAGTTGTAACAATGACCCGGGAACCTCTAAACCACCAGTTTTTCTAAACCAATGTGGAAAACGACGGCTCGTATTAGGGGAACATCATATATCCCTAGAAACCTGGCAAAATGAACCAAAATCGAAGAAGAAGAAACAAGCGAGTCGGAATATGATAGTTGTATTCGTGTGGTGTAATATATGTAATATAGTGTGCTTATGCTTTATGATATATGTAAAAATTGCTTGTATTAATAAGTATTTTTTTTTTATGAATCTAACTCTTGTCTATTTTACAGTATAAAAACACAAAATGGATAGACAACCCAATATTTTAAGAGACCTACCAGGAGACATGATTGATGAAATCTTGTCTAGAGTCGGTCAGAATTCTTCGGCATAACTATTTAAGGCGAGATCAATTTGTAAGACATTCGAAGAACGTTCCAAGAATGCCTTGGTTTATAAAAGGCTTTCGTTCGAAAGATGGGGGATATCACATTGGGAAATCCATAAGTTACGATGTGTTTACTTTGACGCATATATTGCGGGGAACCCAAATGCTATTTTACGCAATGGGTTAAGAAATTATTTTGACTCAATATATCCGAATATTGGACTTCGTGATTTAGAAAAAGCGGCTAACATGCAACATAAAGAAGCATGTTATGCTTATGGATTAGTAATGTTCGCTTCTCACCAAAGTGAGAACAAGAACATCGGGCTACAACTATTAAACAAAACGTTCCCACAAGTGACGGAGTCGGTAATTGGGGTAAGAAATGAGGTTTTTAGATTGTTACGGGACTGTTGGACATTACGTAACCCTCGTCCCTTTGACGACGTTACAACACGCTGTCTTATCAACGGCCATAACGGTTATGTTCCACAAGACCAAGGATGGGAAGTAATCCTAGTAAAACCAGAATGCATGACTTGTTTCTGGACGTATGAGTTACGTGTCTTTATTGCCTTTGCTGAACGACTTGTGTACTAGCTAGAATTATCTTCACAACCATCTTGTATCAAATTTATTGTGTGCTATATTTCATGCTATATGTAAAATAAGCGGTATTGTAAGTTTGTAAAATATTGTGTAAAAGTTTGAACGCGAAATATTATTATAATCAGTTTTTCATATAGAATTGTAGTAGTTGAATTGTATATTAGCTACTAAGTATGAACTTAACGGGTAGGTACTACCCGAATTGAAACTTATAAAGCGCTAATATGAAGAAAAAGCTTTTATAAATGAGTTCATATTATGCTATGAAATACTATTAACTACTCTTAATATTCTGTATGATTAACTTGTTCCATTTGACTATTTTGAAGAAAATGGCACCGACTACTCGACACACCGTGAATATGAATGAAGAGGAATTCCGTACTTTTCTAGCTTCAAACATAGCCACAGTAAAGGTTGCGCTACATACCAACAATAACCTTGGATCTAGCAGTACAGGAAATCGTGTAGGATGCACCTACAAAGAATTCACTGCCTGCAAACCTTTGGAATTTGATGGAACCAAAGGACCGATCGGATTGAAACGGTGGACCGAGAAGGTTGAATCGGTGTTTGCCATAAGTAAGTGTACTGAAGAGGACAAAGTGAAGTACGCTACGCATACCTTCACAGGTTCTGCGTTAACATGGTGGAATACCTATCTAGACCAAGTGGGACAAGACGATGCGTACGCACTACCGTGGTCAGCATTCAAGCACTTGATGAACGAGAAGTACCGTCCCAGAACCGAGGTCAATAAGCTCAAGACAGAACTTAGAGGGTTACGAACCCAAGGATTTGATATTACCACGTACGAAAGACGATTCACAGAATTGTGCCTATTGTGTCCGGGAGCATTCGAAGATGAGGAAGAGAAGATCGACGCGTTTGTGAAAGGATTACCGGAAAGAATCCAAAAAGATATAAGTTCACACGAGCCCGCCTCCATACAACAGGCATGTAGAATGGCTCACAAACTAGTGAACCAGATTGAAGAAAGAATTAAAGAACAGACTGCTGAAGAGGCCAATGTGAAGCAAGTCAAAAGAAAGTGGGAGGAAAACGGTGATAAGAATCACTAATACAACAACAACAGTAATTACAACAATAATCGCAACGATTATCCCAACAATTGCAACATCAATCGCAACTACAACAAACGGCCCAACAACAACAACAACAACAACAACAACAACAGCTACAACAATCATCCCAACAACAATAATAACCGCAACAACAACAACAATCAGAAGCAGCTATGCCAAAGGTGTGAAAAGTATCACTCGGGGTTCTGCACCAAATTTTGCAACAAGTGTAAAAGAAATGGTCATAGCGCGGCGAAGTGTGATGTCTACGGACCAGGGGTTAACAGAACGAAAGGAACAAATGGTGTTGGAACGAGTAATGGCGGAGCAAGTAGTGTCGGAGCAAGTTATGCCAATGTAGTTTGTTATAAATGTGGAAAACCGGGCCACATTATTAGAAATTGCCCGAACCAGGAGAACACGAATGGACAAGTCCGCGAAAGAGTTTTCAATATTAATGCGGCAGAGGCACAGGAAGACCCGGAGCTTGTTACGGGTACGTTTCTTATTGACAATAAATCTGCTTACGTTTTATTTGATTCGGGTGCGGATAGAAGCTATATGAGTAGAGATTTTTGTGCTAAATTAAGTTGTCCATTGACGCCTTTGGATAGTAAATTTTTACTCGAATTAGCAAATGGTAAATTAATTTCAGCAGATAATATATGTCGGAATCGAGAAATTAAACTGGTTAGCGAAACATTTAAGATTGATTTGATACCAGTAGAGTTAGGGAGTTTTGATGTGATAATCGGTATGGACTGGTTGAAAGAAGTGAAAGCAGAGATCGTTTGTTACAAAAATGCAATTCGCATTATACGAGAAAAAGGAAAACCCTTAATGGTGTACGGAGAAAAGGGCAACACGAAGCTACATCTTATTAGTAATTTGAAGGCACAAAAACTAATAAGAAAAGGTTGCTATGCTGTTCTAGCACACGTCGAGAAAGTACAAACTGAAGAAAAGAGCATCAATGATGTTCCCATTGTAAAAGAATTTCCCGATGTATTTCCGAAAGAATTACCGGGATTACCCCCACATCGATCCGTTGAATTTCAAATAGATCTTGTACCAGGAGCTGCACCAATAGCTCGTGCTCCTTACAGACTCGCACCCAGCGAGATGAAAGAACTACAAAGCCAATTACAAGAACTTTTAGAGCGTGGTTTCATTCGACCAAGCACATCATCGTGGGGAGCTCCTGTTTTGTTTGTCAAGAAGAAAGATGGTACATTCAGGTTGTGTATCGACTACCGAGAGTTGAACAAACTTACCATCAAGAACCGCTACCCACTACCGAGAATCGATGACTTATTTGATCAACTACAAGGCTCGTCTGTTTATTCAAAGATTGACTTACGTTCCGGGTATCATCAAATGCGGGTGAAAGAAGATGATATTCCAAAGACTGCTTTCAGAACACGTTACGGTCATTACGAGTTTATGGTCATGCCGTTTGGTTTAACTAATGCACCAGCTGTGTTCATGGACCTTATGAACCGAGTGTGTGGACCATACCTTGACAAGTTTGTCATTGTTTTCATTGATGACATACTTATTTACTCAAAGAATGACCAAGAACACGATGAACATTTGAGAAAGGTGTTAGAAGTATTGAGGAAGGAAGAATTGTATGCTAAGTTTTCAAAGTGTGCATTTTGGTTGGAAGAAGTTCAATTCCTCGGTCACATAGTGAACAAAGAAGGTATTAAGGTGGATCCGGCAAAGATAGAAACTGTTGAAAAGTGGGAAACCCCGAAAACTACGAAACACATACGCCAGTTTTTAGGACTAGCTGGTTACTACAGAAGGTTCATCCAAGACTTTTCCAGAATAGCAAAACCCTTAACTGCATTAACGCATAAAGGGAAGAAATTTGAATGGAATGATGAACAAGAGAAAGCGTTTCAGTTATTGAATAAAAATCTAACTACGGCACCTATATTGTCATTGCCTGAAGGGAATGATGATTTTGTGATTTATTGTGACGCATCAAAGCAAGGTCTCGGTTGTGTATTAATGCAACGAACGAAGGTGATTGCTTATGCGTCTAGACAATTGAAGATTCACGAACAAAATTATACGACGCATGATTTGGAATTAGGCGCGGTTGTTTTTGCATTAAAGACTTGGAGGCACTACTTATATGGGGTCAAAAGTATTATATATACCGACCACAAAAGTCTTCAACACATATTTAATCAGAAACAACTGAATATGAGGCAGCGTAGGTGGATTGAATTGTTGAATGATTACGACTTTGAGATTCTTTACCACCCAGGGAAGGCAAATGTGGTAGCCGATGCCTTGAGCAGGAAGGACAGAGAACCCATTCGAGTAAAATCTATGAATATAATGATTCATAATAACCTTACTACTCAAATAAAGGAGGCGCAACAAGGAGTTTTAAAAGAGGGAAATGTAAAGGATGAAATACCCAAAGGATCGGAGAAGCATCTTAATATTCGGGAAGACGGAACCAGGTATAGGGCTGAAAAAATTTGGGTACCAAAATTTGAAGATATGAGAGAAATGGTACTTAGAGAAGCTCATAAAACCAGATACTCAATACATCCTGGAACGGGGAAGATGTACAAGGATCTCAAGAAAAATTTTTGGTGGCCGGGTATGAAAGCCGATGTTGCTAAATACGTAGGAGAATGTTTGACTTGTTCTAAGGTCAAAGCTGAGCATCAGAAACCATCAGGTCTGCTTCAACAACCCGAAATCCCGGAATGGAAATGGGAAAACATTACAATGGATTTCATCACTAAATTGCCAAGGACTGCAAGTGGTTTTGATACTATTTGGGTAATAGTTGATCGTCTCACCAAATCAGCACACTTCCTACCAATAAGAGAAGATGACAAGATGGAGAAGTTAGCACGACTGTATTTGAAGGAAGTCATCTCCAGACATGGAATACCAATCTCTATTATCTCTGATAGGGATGGCAGATTTATTTCAAGATTCTGGCAGACATTACAGCAAGCATTAGGAACTCGTCTAGACATGAGTACTGCCTATCATCCACAAACTAATGGGCAGAGCGAAAGGACGATACAAATGCTTGAAGACATGCTACGAGCATGTGTTATTGATTTCGGAAACAGTTGGGATCGACATCTACCGTTAGCAGAATTTTCCTACAACAACAGCTACCATTCAAGCATTAAGATGGCGCCGTTTGAAGCACTTTATGGTAGAAAGTGCAGGTCTCCGATTTGTTGGAGTGAAGTGGGGGATAGACAGATTACGGGTCCGGAGATTATACAAGAAACTAATGAGAAGATCATCCAAATTCAACAACGGTTGAAAACCGCCCAAAGTCGACAAAAGAGCTACGCTGACATTAAAAGAAAAGATATAGAATTTAAAATTGGAGAGATGGTCATGCTTAAAGTTGCACCTTGGAAAGGCGTTGTTCGATTTGGTAAACGAGGGAAATTAAATCCAAGGTATATTGGACCATTCAAGATTATTGATCGTGTCGGACCAGTAGCTTACCGACTTGAGTTACCTCAACAACACGCGGCTGTACATAACACTTTCCACGTCTCGAATTTGAAGAAATGTTTTGCTAAAGAAGATCTCACTATTCCGTTAGATGAAATCCAAATCAACGAAAAACTTCAATTCATCGAAGAACCCGTCGAAATAATGGATCGTGAGGTTAAAAGACTTAAGCAAAACAAGATACCAATTGTTAAGGTTCGATGGAATGCTCGTAGAGGACCCGAGTTCACCTGGGAGCATGAAGATCAGATGAAGAAGAAATACCCGCATCTATTTCCAGAAGATTCGTCAACACCTTCAACAGCTTAAAATTTCGGGACGAAATTTATTTAACGGGTAGGTACTGTAGTGACCCGAACTTTTCCATGTTTATATAAATTAATTAAGATTGATATTTACATGATTAAATGTTTCCAACATGTTAAGCAATCAAACTTGTTAAGACTTGATTAATTGAAATATGTTTCATATAGACAATTGACCACCCAAGTTGACCGGTGATTCACGAACGTTAAAACTTATAAAAACTATACGATGACATATATATGGTTATATATATAGTTAACATGTTTTTATTATAAGTATGTATCTCATTAGGTATTTTAAAAATGAGTTATATACATAAAAATGAGACTATTAATTTAAGAAACTCGAAAATGATATATATTACGATTATCGTTATAACAACGTCTTACTAGGTACATATGAATCATATTAAGATATTGATACACTTGGTTAATTATGTTAAATGATAAGTAAATATATTATTAAGTGTATTAACAATGAAATACATATGTAAAAATAAGGCTACTAACTTAATGATTTCGAAACGAGACATATATGTAACGATTATCGTTGTAACGACATTTAACTGTATATACATCATACTAAGATATATTATATATCATAATATCATGATAATATAATAATTTAACATCTCATTTGTTATAATAAACAATGGGTTAACAACATTCAACAAGATCGTTAACCTAAAGGTTTCAAAACAACATTTACATGTAACGACTAACGATGACTTAACAACTCAGTTAAAATGTATATACATGTAGTGTTTTAATATGTATTCATACACTTTTGAAAGACTTCAAGACACTTATCAAAATACTTCTACTTAACAAAAATGCTTACAATTACATCCTCGTTCAGTTTCATCAACAATTCTACTCGTATGCACCCGTATTCGTACTCGTACAATACACAGCTTTTAGATGTATGTACTATTGGTATATACACTCCAATGATCAGCTCTTAGCAGCCCATGTGAGTCACCTAACATATGTGGGAACCATCATTTGGCAACTAGCATGAAATATCTCATAAAATTACAAAAATATGAGTAATCATTCATGACTTATTTACATGAAAACAAAATTACATATCCTTTATATCTAATCCATACACCAACGACCAAAAACACCTACAAACACTTTCATTCTTCAGTTTTCTTCATCTAATTGATCTCTCTCAAGTTCTATCTTCAAGTTCTAAGTGTTCTTCATAAATTTCAAAAGTTCTAGTTTCATAAAATCAAGAATACTTTCAAGTTTGCTAGCTCACTTCCAATCTTGTAAGGTGATCATCCAACCTCAAGAAATCTTTGTTTCTTACAGTAGGTTATCATTCTAATACAAGGTAATAATCATATTCAAACTTTGGTTCAATTTCTATAACTATAACAATCTTATTTCAAGTGATGATCTTACTTGAACTTGTTTTCGTGTCATGATTTTGCTTCAAGAACTTCGAGCCATCCAAGGATCCGTTGAAGCTAGATCCATTTTTCTCTTTTCCAGTAGGTTTATCCAAGGAACTTAAGGTAGTAATGATGTTCATAACATCATTCAATTCATACATATAAAGCTATCTTATTCGAAGGTTTAAACTTGTAATCACTAGAACATAGTTTAGTTAATTCTAAACTTGTTCGCAAACAAAAGTTAATCCTTCTAACTTGACTTTTAAAATCAACTAAACACATGTTCAATATCTATATGATATGCTAACTTAATGATTTAAAACCTGGAAACACGAAAAACACCGTAAAACCGGATTTACGCCGTCGTAGTAACACCGCGGGCTGTTTTGGGTTAGTTAATTAAAAACTATGATAAACTTTGATTTAAAAGTTGTTATTCTGAGAAAATGATTTTTATTATGAACATGAAACTATATCCAAAAATTATGGTTAAACTCAAAGTGGAAGTATGTTTTCTAAAATGGTCATCTAGACGTCGTTCTTTCGACTGAAATGACTACCTTTACAAAAACGACTTGTAACTTATTTTTCCGACTATAAACCTATACTTTTTCTGTTTAGATTCATAAAATAGAGTTCAATATGAAACCATAGCAATTTGATTCACTCAAAACGGATTTAAAATGAAGAAGTTATGGGTAAAACAAGATTGGATAATTTTTCTCATTTTAGCTACGTGAAAATTGGTAACAAATCTATTCCAACCAAAACTTAATCAACTTGTATTGTATATTATGTAATCTTGAGATACCATAGACACGTATACAATGTTTCGACCTATCATGTCGACACATCTATATATATTTCGGAACAACCATAGACACTCTATATGTGAATGTTGGAGTTAGCTATACAGGGTTGAGGTTGATTCCAAAATATATATAGTTTGAGTTGTGATCAATACTGAGATACGTATACACTGGGTCGTGGATTGATTCAAGATAATATTTATCGATTTATTTCTGTACATCTAATTGTGGACAACTAGTTATAGGTTACTAACGAGGACAGCTGACTTAATAAACTTAAAACATCAAAATATATTAAAAGTGTTGTAAATATATTTTGAACATACTTTGATATATATGTATATATTGTTATAGGTTCGTGAATCAACCAGTGGCCAAGTCTTACTTTCCGACGAAGTAAAAATCTGTGAAAGTGAGTTATAGTCCCACTTTTAAAATCTAATATTTTTAGGATGAGAATACATGCAGGTTTTATAAATGATTTACAAAATAGACACAAGTACGTGAAACTACATTCTATGGTTGAATTATCGAAATCGAATATGCCCCTTTTTATTAAGTCTGGTAATCTAAGAATTAGGGAACAGACACCCTAATTGACGCGAATCCTAAAGATAGATCTATTGGGCCTAACAAACCCCATCCAAAGTACCGGATGCTTTAGTACTTCGAAATTTATATCATATCCGAAGGGTGTCCCGGAATGATGGGGATATTCTTATATATGCATCTTGTTAATGTCGGTTACCAGGTGTTCACCATATGAATGATTTTTATCTCTATGTATGGGATGTGTATTGAAATATGAAATCTTGTGGTCTATTATTATGATTTGATATATATAGGTTAAACCTATAACTCACCAACATTTTTGTTGACGTTTTAAGCATGTTTATTCTCAGGTGATTATTAAGAGCTTCCGCTGTCGCATACTTAAATAAGGACGAGATTTGGAGTCCATGCTTGTATGATATTGTGTAAAAACTGCATTCAAGAAACTTATTTTGTTGTAACATATTTGTATTGTAAACCATTATGTAATGGTCGTGTGTAAACAGGATATTTTAGATTATCATTATTTGATAATCTACGTAAAGCTTTTTAAAACCTTTATCTATGAAATAAAGGTTATGGTTTGTTTTAAAAATGAATGCAGTCTTTGAAAAATGTCTCATATAGAGGTCAAAACCTCGCAACGAAATCAATTAATATGGAATGTTTTTAATCAATAAGAACGGGACATTTCACCATGCGCATCACTTCTGGGACTTTGGGTGGCTTGGACGAGGTGACGTTTCCCTTAATGGACTTAGGAAGTCCCCACAAGTATCTCTCCATACGCTTGAATTCCGAGGTGACCATGGTAGGACACATCAGGGCTAGTTCTAAATATCTACGATTGTAACCATCGAGGTCATTTCCCACAACCTTCAACTGCATAAACTCAATCTCCATCTTCTGGATCTCGGTCCTAGGGCAATATTCTTCAATCAGGGCCCCTTTGAATTCCTCCCATGGGGTAGCAAATGCCTCATCAATACCTTTTGCTTGAGCCAACGTGTTCCACCACGTTAGTGCACCGTCAGACAGAGTGCATGAAGCAAACTTGGTTTTATTCGCTTCCGAGCAGTTACTAACTCGAAACACATATTCTAATTTCTCGAACCATCTAGTGAGACCAACCGGCCCCTCTGTTCCACTGAAGTTGTGGGGTTTGCACCTTTGAAACTCTTTATACACGCACCCATTACGAATGGGCTGGTTAACTGGTGGCGGTGGTGGTGGAGCTTGGAGGTTCCTTTCTGCTAAAGCTGCGGTGACTCGTTCATTGATCATCTCCTCGATTTGGGCTGCGGTAGGTGTTGATCGTCCGTTGGCCATGGTGTTCTAAACAAAAATTTTGACTCAAGTCAAAATCCAGTATTCAAATAGTAATAATATAGTATATGGTAACCAACATGGAATCAATACATCACATGTTTATTAAGTAATGCAATCCAGGTACAAATACCACAGAATCATCATACAGTAATGTAAATAGAACATCGTGCAAGAATTAAATAACGCAAAGTTCCATTCATTAATAATAAGTTGCATACATCTGTAATGTTTCGTACAATACATAAGTAATACATAAAACTACAACTAGATTACATAATGAAATCTACTACAAAAGTCTACGGTGAAGGTGGGTTTAGGATGTCCAATACGTGGGATATCTGGTCCTCGAGCTCAGTTACCTGAGCACGGAGGATCTCCACCTCCCTCATCAGTTCCTCGATAGAGCGAGAGGGTGGGGCAGGCGGTGCAGTCGGTACGGGTGGTGCTGGTGGAGCTGGCGGTGCAGACGGTCCGGCTCCAGAAGTTGAGGCTGCGAAGCGGTAAGGCTTACGGATGAAGGGATCAGCAGGATACGGCACAAGCCTCTTACGAGCGGTAACCCTACGATGCCGACCATATGCGTCAGTGAATGCTCGACCTCCGTTAATCCTTGGAATGACGGTACCATCAAAACGGTACCGCTTCTTCGGCGGGGTGGAGGGTGGCTGTACAGGTGCATCATCAGGGTCCTCCTCGTCGGAGTCATCGTCACTAGAGTCGTCTGTGGATGAGTCGTCAGATGATGGGTCATCTGAATCATGTGGAGGTGGCTGCACGGGTGGCTGTACTGGCTCTCCTCGGGCGGCCATCATCTGTCGGTATGTAAAAGGCGGGATCGGTACGAGTCGTCCATCAGGAGCGCGTCGGCACCAATGACGATACTGATTATGGAATGGACCTTCCCCAAATTTTGCGGGAATCACATCACCACCGGGATGGTACTGTGGCTCCTGAGGTACCGGGGCAAGTGGAGCTGGAATCTCCGGGAGGTCCTGGGCTCCGTCTGCAGTACCCACTGGGGCAGGCGCATGACCACTAGCTCCAGAGGACGAAGCGCCTGGGTCACTAGAGTGTGTCGCCGACGTGATCTGGGGATCGGCAACAGTGGCAGGTGAAGTGGCTGAAGTGTCTGAATCGCTGCCCAAAATGATAGCAGGTGGAATATCCGACATCTGAACAAGGAAAAATAAATTTTCCATGTCAGTAAGTCATAAGCAAGCACGTATTAGGCCAAGTAATTACAACAGTCTAGATCATGTGTAACAGTAAGTAGCATGGCAATAACGACAAGTATAATGCAATCGAAAGCAGATAATAGCATGCAGTAGTGAAATCATGTAATAGCATACGGCATATAGCAGTAAAAGTAAGCAGCAGCATGCAGTAAGTTCAGCGGAAACAAGTAAACTAGCAAGTTGTAGATTAGTTCTATTAGTGAATCCTACTCGAGTTGGTCTTAGACTCACTAATGCAACCTAATTCCCTACAACCAATGCTCTGATACCAAATGTGACGCCCCGTACAAAACCATCGTGTACGAATCATCAACAACAGGATCATTACAAGGTCAAATACTATATGCTATTTCAAAATACGTTTGCATTCATGATAAAAGGTGACGTCATAAACAACGTTAAATGTTTTACATCCAAAAGTATGCTTCAATGAATAAAAGCAGGGATAATAGTATGTGACCTATAGGTCATTACAAATCATAGTTTCAAAAGTAATAATGTTTATGAATGCAAGATAAACGTTCATGCGGTGACATCTCTAAAGCAGCGGGTGTCTACAGCAAGACTAGTACAATAGCGGAAGCGGCTAACCTTAAGCACCTGAGAAAAACATGCTTAAAAACGTCAACATAAAGGTTGGT
This sequence comes from Rutidosis leptorrhynchoides, assembly GCF_046630445.1. Taxonomy (NCBI): domain Eukaryota; kingdom Viridiplantae; phylum Streptophyta; class Magnoliopsida; order Asterales; family Asteraceae; genus Rutidosis; species Rutidosis leptorrhynchoides. Next base: position 274,335,722 of record NC_092338.1, on the reverse strand, counting down.
GAGCTATAGTTTAAGTATAACAGTAAGTAAGGTAGGCCACGAGATTTCATTGCTAAAAAGAGCGTTTCAAAACAGTATGATAAAGTATATGTTTAACTGTGGGCACTTGGTAACTAACTTAACGTTTATAACCCCGTGAAAGTACACATGGCGAGTGCGTATGTTTACGAAGTATTAAACACCCGTTAAATGCTAGCGCTACTAGCCCGAGTGGGGATGTCAAACCCTATGGATCCATATCTAAGATTCGCGTTCACCGGTTAAAAAATCAATGACTAAACGTTACCGAGCTAAAGGGAATGTTTATACCGTTGTATAACCCGCACATATATGAAGTTTAAGTACTCGTGCCTAGTATGTAAAACGTAAAATGCGCATGTTTTCTCATTTCCTAAAATAGTTAAAGTAAAAAAGGGATGTTATAACTCACAGTGGTAAAGTAGTAGTAAAGTCGAGTCGGGAAGTAAGCAAGTATGTAGGTCCGGAAAGTCCTCAACCTAAGTCAAATATTACTAAGTCAGTAAATCGTCCCAATAGGTTTAAATGTATGTAAATTAGGTCTTAAAGGTCATCATCATTCATCATCAAACAAAAGTTGTAAGGTAGGTTTCATTCAAGAGAAGAGTTTAAAACAAAGGCTGACTTGGATCAGTCATCACGGCCTCTATACCTACTGAAATAAGGTGAGACCAGTGGCCATGGATCTGTATATGAGTCCTTTAGTTGTGGTAAAAATTCCAGAAGCAAACTCATCTTCGTTTGACCGTGGCGGCGAGTAGGTCAGAATTTTCAGCACAACGTTAAAAGGACATAGTGACGATCGGAGGGCCATAAATCCTAAACCGTAACTCGGATTAAGATGAGTCTTAAACAAATAATTATATACTCGAATAGAGCTAAATGAAAATTAACTTTACAGTAGCCCAGGTATCCTGGTCTATTCCAGGAAATAGTAAACAGTAGGTTCCGGTGGGTTCTTGGTGCTCGATGCTTATCACGGTTCTCATCCTTGATGCATATAGCTTCAAGTGTACAACTCGTTGATGTGTTTGCATCATATTAACCAAGGTTTGACCATCATAACACTTGTGTAAGTCTAAGACATATAGTACAACTCATTTAAGTGTTTCAAGTAGCTTGATGAACCAAAGTTACATCAAAATCTTAGATCCGACACATACATGAACTATAAAAGTAATATTGAACTACAAACTTGAAAGTAAACTAACTAATCAAGATCTTAAGTTTTAGAACATAGTTCTTAGTTAGATATTGTAGATCCAAGACTCAAAAGTCTAGATCTAAAGTTATTAAGTTAAATCCTAAGTAATAACACTTGAACCTTTACTTTAATGAAACCATAAGCTACAAAACTTAGATTTTCATCTTGTAAAGTGTATGCAAGCTTTCAAGTTTTGTTTATAACAAATTAAGTAGACCATAAGCTATAGAACTTAGATCTTTCAAAAGTATGTGAAGTTATAACTAAAGAGTTACACTTCCATGTTCTTGAACTTTCAAGTTAACTTTTGTTCAAGAAAAATGAGATCAAAGTTAACTAGTAACACTTGACCAATCATAACCAAAATCACGAATTCAAAAAGTGTATAACATGAAGAAATAAGCTAAATAATCAAGTAACAAGTCATGGTTGTTCATACTTTAAAGATTCAAGCCAAAGCTTGATCTTTAAGAATGTAAACTTTAAGTTTACAAACATGAATCACAAGTATGATTTTACAACACATGAACTTTAATCTTTTAAAACTTTAAAGGTAGAACCATAAACTAGTAAGTCTAGATTCTTGTGTGTTCTTGTAAATACAAGATAGAATGAAGAACAAACTAAAGAGTTTGATTCTTACAACACAAACAACAACTAACAAAGTAAGTGATTAAACAACAACAAGTAATTAAACAAGTGAGAAGATGATGATGATATGAGATGTTTTGGTTCGGTTTTGATGAAGAAAAAAAGAAGAGAAGTTAAAGCTTGTTACTTACAAACTTGAGAGAGAGATAAGAGAAATGAGTTGCAAGTAAGAGTGTGTGTGAAATGAATGAAGGATACTAGTTGATATGTTAACAAAATTTGAAACAAAAAACACTCCCCAAGGAGCCTAATGCCAACGGTTAAGGAAGAAAAGAGGGGAAGGGGAAGTGTTCACTAGTCTCTTGCATGTTTATGGCTCAAAAGTTGGTTAATAAAGGGTGTATGCATGGGAACATGGTGTAACTAAATAAGTAACTAGATTCCATGCACTAATCCATCTAGTTAAACCTTAATGTGATACTTACATGAAAGTAATGGGCTAATTAATCCATTAAAGATGTAGGGTGGGCTTCTAAGCCCATTAATCACTAATAAAAGCCCAAGTTCCATTAATTAACAAATTAATCCAATAAAGCCCAAGTAATTAACTAGTAACCATAGTTAATTAAATAGATTAATAAAAAAAATCAATCATGAATGTAAATAATATTTAAAATATTATTCGTGAAAGTTTCGTGTGTCACAAGGACGTTTCGGGCATTTAAAGTCAAGTATGGTAACAAGTAAATGTATATAAACAATACATTCATTAACACTACTACAAAAAAGACAATAGACACGTCCAATAGAAATAGGTTTTGATGAGCTTGAAAGAAACCCGTTTTTAAAAGGTTATAGAAACGGGTTTATTTGTATTAAACATATCTCTATTACAAGAAACACCCACAAAATCTTAAACACGCCTTATATTAATAAACCAGTTTCTATTCAACGCTTTAGAGAAGGGCTAAATAATTAAACCTGTCTCTATATCTTCTTTGCACGCATCAAGTATATCTTCATATATATCGGTTCCTACTTTTTCTTAAATCAAAGTTATCCAGCTCAAAATTAAAGTTATCCAACTCAAAGTTATGATATATTTTTTTTTAAATTAAACACATCCCTGATCATTCTTTTATATGTATATATATTTAATTTAATTAAACCTACCTTATAATTCTCATCCATCTCCATCCCTAACCTAATGTAAACCCTAACTATCGCAGCCATCTACAACCGCCATCGTCAGTCATTCCGTCGAGACCACAGTTGCCAGATTCATCAATTTTTGCAGTTGATTGACATCGAAACGAAGGTATATCATATCGTAATATTTGGTTTCGTCAATTTTTGTAGTTGTTTATGTTGTTTAAAATTTCTTTTGGAGTTTTTTTTGTAGTCTATCTAATTCAAAGGTTACTATTTAGTGTAATCAAAAGAAAAGTCTGTATGTGTTGTGTTAGTCGATTGAATGCCTCTGTCCCGAGTCAAGTTTTAGTTGTGGGTCTTTTGTGATGTATCGACATATTTGAAATGAAAGTAATGATCAGACAACAAGCTAACATAGAACAAGTGACCTCTTTAAAGTCAAGTATGGTAACAAGTAAATGTATATAAATAATACATTCATTAAATCACAAGTATTAATAATAATTATTAATAAATAAACGTTGGAAAATCCAGGGTTGTTACAACTTTGTTGGTGTGCTGCCTCTACAAAATGTAGGGCAAACCAGTAAGTCAAAATTTCTTTCACTTACTGCCTACATGTTAAACAGTCAACACAACAATGTCTTTTATATCATGGTTATTCAATGTTCAAAACTAAATAATAAATAGCTCACAATACTTAAATGATACCTTAAATCTGAAACTCATTTACTCTCAATGATTTAAAATTAAATTCATTACATATTAAATGTCACAAAGAATTTTTGTATTTAATACAAAATTTATCTTATGGTTTTTAACTTCAAATTGATTTGAAAACTGCTGCATTTAATGCTTAATGGGAGGTATGAGTGTTCAAGCCGATTAAACGTTATGTCAACAGTCTGTGTCCCCTCGAAAACGTGCCAGTCTGTCACATCTGCCTACGCGCCTGCAGATGACAGTTGCCATTTTCTCTCTCCTGAACTTTTTCCACCAATTCGAAAGGTTAAATAAGGAGATCAATTCCACATAATAACCTTCGGTTATTAACTCTTTGATTTACCTTTCAAATACACACTCTTCTCTCTAAAAATCCCAAATCTTCAAATACTTCATACATTCATCTTCAACACTTCATCAATGGCAGAACAACAACACCAATCACCACCTGCTGAGAATCAGCCAGAGGAACAACAACAGCAACAACAATCGGTGGAACAACAACAATAGCAACAACAACCTCCTCCGGTCATTGAGGGACAAGTTGTACAGGGTCTACTGTTTAACCTTCACCCCAATCTGATCAGGGCTGCTAATGCACCAGATCAAGCATTGATTTGCCTATCAAGAGGCAATGTAGCACACGCTCTTTCAATTCCCAAGTCTAAAGCCAACATTAGTTATGAGGCTTTGATCAACTACATCAGACATTGTCCCTTGGCAAGATCCATCACCGGAGTTCCTTCCCGTATATATCTGGCCTGTTTAGCAAGATTCTAGTATGCTGCCACCATGACCACCACTCAACAGGATGCTCCATGTATTCATGACATGGTGACTGAAACCCTCCATTGCTCGATCACTGTTAATGCCATCCGTCATGCCCTTCAATTACCCGGTGGACCATTTGTTAATTCAACAACGAATGATGATTTCAGGAGGGAAGTGCTGGAAACGATTGGATATGCTGGTCCAATTGCTCATACACCACTAAGGAAGAACATGCCACCTCTATGGTATTACTTCTTTAGACTGCTGACCCAGTGCATCAGCCAAAAGTCCGGTAGTTTTGATCAGTGCTCAGATTTTGAGCTCAAAATTGGTCATGGTTTGCTGTTCAACAGGAACATTGACTACGTAGCTGAGATCTACCTCAGGTTAAGGGAAATAATGCTTGCACCCAAACGAACACATCTAATCCCCTTTCCAAGGTTCTTGAGCCTTATTTTTAAAAATGAGTTGGGTGAAGCTTACCAGTAGATTGATGATCAATCATTCGACCTGCCTCCAAAACAAGGGGGAATGCCAAAAGATGCTCCTACTGCTCTATATACTGGTTTAACACCAGGCATGCTCGAGTATCTTGCTTTTCGGGGTGGAGTAAACCCAATGACTGCCTCTAGTGTTACACCAGCTGAGGGGGAGGGACCGCAGTGAAAGCCAGCTACCTTAACTAGTACAGCCACCGTCTCACATAGTGGTAAAGCAGTAGTTGTATTAGAATCTAGTGCTCTCTGATCATAAAGAACAGCCCTAGTCTTATATACTGACTACCCACTTCTAGTATTGGAATCTGTTGCTTAACTATTTCTTGGAAACAGGCAAATCCAAACGAGCTAAAGCTAGCTCCAAGCAAACCACAGGAGGGATTGCCCCAGTCTCAACTACTGCTTCTGCAAAGAAAGCTGCTATGGAACCTGGTGCGTCTCTAGACCAAACATCAGAAATCTCTAACTTAATTAAAAATCTTTTAACTGCTGACTTGAAAAATGAAAGTGGAGTTAAAGGCACAACCTTTACTCCCAAGCTGACTGGTTTTAAAACTAGTGTTAAGAAGAGTAGCAACCCATACTCTTCTAACTAGGCACTTCCACATTTTTCTAAAATGAACATAATGCAATATCCTCTGCTGACAGTTGATAATGCTAAAAACGAACATATATTTCATAGCATTATTCCTCAAGAAAGACAAGCTTTTAGTTGCAATTGTTCTATTTACAAGTGATATTTGTTTAAATAAATAAAAGGTGAAGACAAAAGACAGATTCGACGAATTGAAGACGCAAACGACCAAAAAGCTCAAAAGTACAAAAGACAATCAAAAAGGTTCCAATTATTGATAAGAAACGTCTCGAAATCACAAGAGTACAAGATTCAAAACGCAAAGTACAAGATATTAAATTGTACGCGAGGACGTTCGAAAATCCGGAACCGGGACCAGAGTCAACTCTTAACGCTCGACGCAACGGACTAAAAATTACAAGTTAACTATGTATATAAATATAATATAATATATAATTAATTATATTAATTATATATATATATTATATATATATATTAAAAACCGTCGGCAGCAAGAAACTCCAAGGGTGTGAGCTGTAAATATATCTCCGCGACTCGCGGAGTTTTAAGGGCATTTTGCCGCGAGTCGCGGAGCCCCAATTTTCAACTCTGGCTATAAAGCCAACCGAATTCTGATCAAATTTCATCATCTTTTTTCTCTTCCTCTTCATACGTAAATATATTTATATTTATAATTTATATTTTAATTATAATTATAATTCTAATAATAAGGGTATGTTAGCGAATGTTGTAAGGGTGTAAGTCGAAATTCTGTCCGTGTAACGCTACGCTATTTTTAATCATTGTAAGTTATGTTCAACCTTTTTACATTAATGTCTCGTAGCTAAGTTATTATTATGCTTATTTAAAACGAAGTAATCATGATGTTGGGCTAATTACTAAAATTGGGTAATTGGGCTTTGTACCATAATTGGGGTTTGGACAAAAGAACGACACTTGTGGAAACTAGACTATGGGCTATTAATGGGCTTTATATTTGTTTAATTAAATGAAAGTTTGTTAATGTTAATATAAAGATTTACAATTGGGCGTCCCTATAAATTACCATATACACTCGATCGGACACGATGGGCGGGGTATTTATATGTACGAATAATCGTTCATTTAACCGGACACGGGAATGGATTAATAGCCACTAGAATAATTAAAACAGGGGTGAAATTACATTCAAGGGTAATTGGTGTAATTGTTAACAAAGTAGTAAAACCTTGGTTTACACGCAGTCGATAACCTGGTGTATTCATTAAACAAAGTATTAAAACCTTGTTACAATTCGAATCCCCAATTAGTTGGAATATTTAACTTCGGGTATAATAATAATTTGACAAGGACACTTGCAATTTATATTTATGACTGATGGACTGTTATGGACAAAAACCAGACGGACATATTAAATAATCCAGGACAAAGGACAATTAACCCATGGGCATAAAACTAAAATCAACACGTCAAACATCATGATTACGGAAGTTTAAATAAGCATAATTCTTTTATTTCATATTTTATTTCCTTTATTTTATATTTAATTGCACTTCTAATTATCGCACTTTTATTGTTATTTAATCGTACTTTTAATTATCGTACTTTTAATTATCGCAATTTAATTTTATCGCATTTTTATTATTCGCAATTTCATTATCGTTATTTACTTTACGCTTTAATTTAAGTCTGGTATTTATTTTATATTTTACATTAGGTTTTAACTGCGACTAAAATCTTAAAATCGACAAACCGGTCATTAAACGGTAAAAACCCCCCTTTATAATAATAATATTACCTATATATATATTTGTATTTTTATAAAAGTAAACTAATATAGCGTTGAGCTTTGTTCAAAGATTTCCCTGTGGAACGAACCGGACTTACTAAAAACTACACTACTGTACGATTAGGTACACTGCCTATAAGTGTTGTAGCAAGGTTTAAGTATATCCATTCTATAAATAAATAAATATCTTGTGTAAAATTTTATCGTATTTAATAGTTTTTCCTAGTAAAATATAAGCTATTTTATATACACCTCGTTCGACATCAAGTATTTTTGGCGCCGCTGCCGGGGAACTATCTTAAAAGCCGGAAGCGCAACGCTAATATAAGAAAAAAAAAAGATTTTTAGTTACTTTTATTAAAAGTCGTTTTTGTAAAAATACGTTTTAAATATTCGAAAATATAAAAAGAAAAAAAAAACAAAAATATTAGTATTTTTAAGATTTTGTTAAATATTTAAGTTTTATAAAGTTTCTTTATTTCTATTTTAGTTTATAAAAATATAAGTTTTATTTTAAAATCTTTTATTTATTTAAAAAAACAGAAAACAGAAAATAAAAAAAAATAAAAAAAAGAAAAACGCGTAAAAAGATAAATCTGTCAGCTCAAATTCTGAACCCCGCGACTCGCGGGGTTTTCTTCTTTAATTGCCGCGACTCGCGGAGGGTTTCTGACAGGCGACAAGGAAGCCCTAATCGAGCATTAATTACGGGATATTATTAATATTAATTATTAATTAAACCTAATTATTATTATTATTATTATTAGTTTTAATTTTACTTTTACTTTTTATTTATATATTTTAGTTAAATTAGTTTTATTAAATTGTAAAATTAATAGTTTTATAAAATAAATAATATAAAAATAATATTTTTATAAAAATTGTACTTTTTACAATTTTTTTTATATATATTTTTATATTTTGTCCCTTTTTAATCATTGTAGCGTAATATTTGTATTTTTTAGCTCATATTTAATTTTAAACTTAGTTTTAGCTATAGTTATTTTTACTCCTATATTTTTAGGCTTTGCCGTAGAATTCCTTAAGTGCTTTTTCTTTAGACTAAAATTTAGGTGCTTTAGAATTTTGCGACGCCTTTTTAAGTTTTAGTTTCTTTTTAAGTTATTTCCATTTGGGATTTAGTTTCTACTGTAAGCTTTAATATTTTTAGACACCTTTTACTATGTACCAATTATCATTCCAATTAGTAATTTCAATTTGCGATTATAATTTTAAGTTAGTTGTAGTAATAAGGTTAGGTTAGTTAAGTATTTTTAAGTTTTTATAAGTTTCTTTTATTTTTCCGTCACCTTTTATTTTTCAACCATTTTTTCTTTTTCGACCTTTTTCGACGAACTCTTTTTCTCTCTTATTTCTCGCCATTCTAGTTTTTAGGACTTAGAATTTTTTTCTACTTCTTATCTAAATTTCTTAAAATTACGAAAATTTATTTTAAGTGGTTAAATTAATAGACATCAAAATTTTCTGGTTCGTAGTAATAGTTGGATTTGTACGTGGACCGGGTTATTGGAGCCAAACAGTCCTCAATTATATTGAGACCAAACGAATCCTGCCCCTCTGCTGCATCTTTTGGCTATTCGAAACGTGGGCAAAATCAGAAAAGTCTATTGATTGGATAACTTATTATAATTTTTCTTTCTTTTTAAAAACTAATAGGATATTCAGTGAATGCACCGAGCAAGACGTTCATCACCTTTTGTACGTTCACCACCTGTAACTCGATCAAGACATCGTTTAACAAATATAACCGCCGTTGATTTTTCTTTAGAATCGTCATCCAGTCGACCAAGTACTTCAGTTCAAATTTCCGATAATCCATTTTTTGAACCCAACCTCACAATTGAGAATCCAGAAAATATTCAGGAACGGTTCGTAGATCCTGAACCATTAAACTTTCCTCCGGAACCACCAATCATTCAAACAGAGATTGTTGAGGAACGAACCATTAAATCTGAAGCATCTAGTGATACCGATTCAACAAATTCAATTATGGAGAATCTGGAACCTTTAAGTATGGAAGACCGAATGAGAGCTAAACGCACTGGCCAAGGTCACGCAATTACTCATCCAGACATTAATGCGCCAGATTATGAAATCAAAGGACAAATTCTACACATGGTGACTAATCAATGCCAATTTAGTGGTGCGCCGAAAGAAGATCCAAATGAACATCTACGTACCTTTAATAGGATTTGCACACTATTTAAAATACGAGAAGTGGAGGATGAACAGATATATCTCATGTTATTTCCCTGGACTTTAAAGGGAGAAGCCAAAGATTGGTTGGAATCGTTACCTGAAGGGGCGATCGATACATGGGATGTTTTAATTGACAAATTTCTTAAACAATTTTTTCCTGCATCTAAAGCCGTAAGACTTCAAGCAGAAATTGTTACGTTCACACAGAAGCCAAATGAAACTCTATATGAGGCGTGGACAAGATATGGAAAGTTGTTAAGAGGATGTCCGCAACATGGTTTAGACACCTGTCAAATAGTACAAATATTCTACCGAGGATGCGACATCACTACAAGAAAAGACATAGATATAGCAGCTGGTGGTTCTATTATGAAGAAAACCGAAACTGATGCTTACAAAATTATTGATAACACTGCTTCCCACTCACATGAGTGGCACCAAGAAAAAGATATCATTAGATCATCTAAAGCAGCTAGAGCCGATTCTAGCCATGACTTAGATTCCATTTCCGCAAAGATAGATGCTTTCGAGAGACGAATGGAAAAGATGACTAAGGATATTCACTCAATACGAATTAGTTGTGAGCAGTGTGGAGGACCACATTTGACAAAAGATTGTCTCAGTATTGAATTAACAATGGAACAAAGAGAGAATATTTCATACATAAACCAAAGGCCTGGAAATAATTATCAGAATAATTATCAACCGCCAAGACCGATTTACAATCAAAACCAGAATTATAACCGAAATATTCCATACAATAACCAACAAGGTCCTAGCAATCAACAAGTATCCAATAATACTTACAATCAGCAAAGACCGAATTTTCAAAACAAACCACCACAACAAACCGATGATAAAAAGCCGAATTTAGAAGATATGATGACGAAGCTAGTTGAAACGCAAACGCAGTTTTTCACATCTCAAAAACAAACCAATGAACAAAATGCTCAAGCATTTAGAAATCAACAAGCTTCTATTCAAAATCTAGAACAAGAAGTAAGTAACCTAGCAAGGTTAATAGGTGAAAGAAAACCAGGAAGTTTACCTAGTGATACAAATGCTAACCCCCGGAATGAAACAGCTAAAGCTATTACCACAAGAAGTGGTACAACACTTAAACCACCTGAAATACCTGTAACTTCTGATGAAACTATTCCTACTCCACAAGAACCACAACCTGATCAAGATAAGGAAAAAGAACCGGTAGTTGAAAAGGTTAATAAAGATAACACAGTTAAGGATAAACCTTATGTTAAACCATATCAACCACCACTTCCTTATCCGAGTAAAATGAAGAAAGAAAAACTTGAAGCCGAGCAATCCAAATTCTTGGATATGTTTAAACAGATAAATGTAAATCTTCCTTTCATTGATGTAATTTCAGGAATGCCAAGATATGCTAAATTCTTGAAAGATCTAATCACGAATAGAAAGAAAATGGAAGAACTCTCGGCTGTTACTATGAATGCTAATTGTTCAGCAGTGCTGTTGAATAAGATACCAGAAAAACTATCTGATCCAGGAAGTTTCACAATTCCATGTTTTCTGGGTAGTCTTAGTTCAATAGAAGCATTGGCAGACTTAGGTGCTAGTATAAATCTAATGCCGTATTCACTATACGCTAAACTAGACCTTGGAGAATTGAAACCAACCAGAATAAGCATACAACTAGCCGATAGATCAATAAAATATCCTAGAGGGATAATGGAGAACATGCTAGTTAAAGTTGGTACTTTAGTATTTCCAGTAGATTTTGTTGTTTTAGACATGGAAGAAGATTCTCAAGTTCCTCTCATATTAGGAAGACCATTCTTAAACACGGCTAAAGCAATGATAGACGTGTTCGGTAAGAAACTGACCCTAAGTATAGAGGATGAGAGTGTTACCTTTTCAGTTGATAGAGCAATGCAACAACCACAATCTGCAGATGATACATGTTATTATATTCAAACTATAGATGCACATGCAGAATTATTAGAAGAATTTCCAGAATTACAAGGAACAGGAGAATGTTCTTTAGGAGAAGGAAATGAACCAATTGATGAAGCTGAAATGTTAGCTACACTTATAGCTAATGGATATGAACCAACAACAGAAGAAATTAAAATGCTAAAAGAAGAAGACAGATATCGATATAAATCATCGATAGAAGAACCTCCGAAATTAGAATTAAAGCCACTTCCAAACCATTTGGAATACGCTTATTTACATGGTGAATCTGAATTACCTGTAATAATATCGTCTTCTCTTACTGAAAATGAAAAATCACAACTCATTTCTGTGTTGAAAGCTCATAAACCAGCCATTGCATGGAAGATTCATGATATTAAAGGAATAAGTCCTTCGTATTGCACACATAAAATCCTTATGGAAGAAGGTCATAAAACGTATGTGCAACGCCAACGAAGACTAAATCCTAATATGCAAGATGTAGTTAAGAAAGAGATTATTAAACTGCTAGATGCAGGTTTAATTTATCCAATCTCTGATAGTCCATGGGTAAGCCCAGTTCAATGCGTGCCTAAGAAGGGTGGCATGACTGTCATCACAAATGAGAAAAATGAGCTTATTCCTACCAGGACTGTAACAGGATGGCGTGTGTGTATTGATTATAGAAAATTAAATGACGCCACCAGAAAAGATCACTTTCCCTTACCTTTCATTGATCAAATGTTGGAAAGATTAGCCGGAAATAGTTACTATTGTTTTCTAGATGGATTTTCCGGATATTTTCAAATTCCAATTGCACCCGAAGACCAAGAGAAAACCACATTCACGTGCCCTTATGGTACTTTTGCTTACAAACGCATGCCATTTGGACTTTGTAACGCCCCTGCAACCTTTCAAAGGTGTATGATGGCGATTTTTCATGACATGATAGAAGAATGCATGGAAGTATTCATGGATGACTTTTCAGTCTTCGGTGATACATTTAAATCATGTCTAGTTAATCTGGAACGAATGCTAATTAGATGCGAAAAATCAAATCTAGTACTTAATTGGGAGAAATGCCATTTCATGGTTAAAGAAGGCATCGTTCTTGGACATAAAATTTCAAAAGAAGGAATTGAAGTGGATAGAGCTAAAGTAGATGTAATTGCTAAACTTCCACATCCCACAAATGTTAGAGGAGTTAGGAGTTTTCTAGGGCATGCCGGTTTTTACCGACGTTTCATAAAAGATTTTTCTAAAATTGCCACTCCTATGAATAAACTCCTAGAAAAGGATGCTCCATTCATCTTTTCAGATGAATGTATCAAATCTTTTAATATTCTTAAAGAAAAACTCACTAATGCACCGATCATGATAACACCAAATTGGAATCTACCATTTGAACTAATGTGCGATGCAAGTGATTTTGTAATGGGAGCCGTTTTAGGACAAAGGATTGAAAAACGATTTCAACCTATATATTATGCTAGTAAGACGTTACAAGGAGCACAAACGAACTATACAACTACTGAAAAAGAACTCCTTGCTATTGTCTTTGCTTTTGACAAATTTCGATCATATCTCGTTCTAGCAAAAACGGTGGTCTATACCGACCATTCTGCTCTTAGATACCTATTTTCAAAACAAGATGCTAAACCAAGATTAATCCGTTGGATTTTACTCTTACAAGAGTTTGATATTGAAATCCGAGATAAAAGAGGAGCAGAAAATCTCGCCGCTGATCATCTTTCTCGTCTTGAAAATCCTGAGTTAGAAGTTCTAAATGAATCGGCCATACAAGACAACTTTCCTGATGAATATCTATTGAAGATAGATTATAAAGAAATCCCATGGTTTGCAGACTATGCAAACTACTTAGTTTGTGGATTCCTTGAAAAAGGATTATCGTACCAAAGACGAAAGAAATTCTTCAGTGATATAAAACACTATTTCTGGGAAGATCCACATCTGTTTAAAAGTTGTCCCGATGGAATAATACGCCGATGTGTATTTGGAGATGAAGCTAGTAAAATTTTAAACCATTGTCACACAGGACCAACAGGAGGGCATTATGGGCCTCAACTAACAGCAAGAAAAGTTTATGAAGCTGGATTCTATTGGCCTACAATTTACAAAGACGCACACCTTCTTTGCAAATCCTGTGATGCATGTCAAAGGGCCGGAAAAATAAGTCAACGTGATGAAATGCCACAAAATGTCATCCAAGTATGTGAAGTATTTGACATTTGGGGTATTGACTTTATGGGTCCATTTCCAAAATCTCATAATAATCTATATATACTCGTAGCCATTGATTATGTATCTAAATGGGCGGAAGCACAAGCTCTCCCAACTAACGATGCACGAGTTGTAGTCAACTTTTTAAAACGTCTTTTTGCAAGGTTTGGAACACCGAAAGCTTTAATAAGTGATCGGGGTACTCATTTCTGTAATAATCAACTTGAGAAAGTTCTTAAAAGATATGGAGTAACTCATAAAATCTCCACCGCATATCATCCACAAACAAGTGGACAAGTTGAAAATACCAACCGAGCTTTAAAACGTATTCTAGAGAAAACCGTAGGATCAAATCCAAAGGAATGGTCCATTAAATTGGAGGATGCACTCTGGGCTTTTAGAACAGCCTACAAAACTCCAATTGGAACCACACCTTTTAGACTTGTTTATGGAAAAGCATGTCATCTTCCAGTAGAAATTGAACACAAAGCATTTTGGGCTTTGAAGACATGTAATCTTGATTTACATGAAGCCGGACGTCTACGATTAAGTCAACTAAACGAATTAGAAGAATTAAGACATGAAGCATACGAAAATTCGTTAATCTATAAAGAAAGAACGAAGAAATGGCATGATAAAAGAATCAGAAATTCAAAAGAATTTAAAGAAGGAGACAGAGTTCTTCTTTTCAATTCACGATTCAAGCTATTTCCTGGAAAATTGAAATCAAGATGGTCTGGACCATTCATAGTCAAAAGAGTTTTCCCATACGGAACGATAGAATTAATAAATTCAAATGGGATTGAATTTAAAGTTAATGGTCACAGAGTTAAACATTACATACATGGTCCGATGGAAGTCGACAACGAAGTTAATCACAATTTCAATACCACAGCTAACTAAGTGTGGGGAGAATCAAGTCTTTAAAGGATAATATGTATTTCTGTTAGAGTTAGATTGTCTGTTTTCGTGTAGTTCTCGAAAATGGAACACGTATGGTCTTTCCCTAGCAGACCCTAAAGAACTAGTCTTCTCCCCCCATTCTGAATTTTTATTTTTTTAGGTTTTTACGAAATGAAGACTGCCTGTGAACTAAACCATGGTCTAATGCTACACGCTTTGATCACTAAAAGAAATAATGACATACTACCGAGTGAATTAGTATCAGTAATCAGAGAAAGAATGGACGGAGTTAGAAAAGGATCCAGATGCGAAGATAATAAGTTACAATTTGGTAAAGGAAAATCAAAATCCGCAGCGAAAAGAAGAGCACGACACCTAGAACGATGTCACAAATGCGGAAAATGGTCACATGGAGGTAAATGTTCAAATAATCAAACCTATTCAAATACCGAATTTGTTACTTTATGCAGAGACGGACCGTTCATATGTTTAGAAGAAAAGACAATGAATGCTCGAGGTTACGCCTATGCAGCCATGGAAAACCAATTAAACCGACTATCTTATGAATATAATAGATCATATAACTAAGAAATCTATTCCACAGGTATGTCTGTACAGTTTTTATTTTTATTTTTATTTTTAACCTTTTGATAATAAACGCTAATTTGTTCGCTAAAAAGTATTAAATTGGTATTAAATAAAATTAGGTTTGGCGACCGAAATTATTGATATCATTCAAAAATTTATTACATCACTGCGAAATTTAACGTTTATTCTTAAGGTATAAATATCTTTAATCAATCAACCCAAAATATTTCAAAAATTCGTCATGAGTTAAATTAGGTCTTGGAACCGAAATTACTTTACCGAAAAGAGGGGCGCATATTTTTGATAATATTTGATTGATTAAAGTGGGATAAAAAGACAAAAAGATTTTTAATTTTATTTTTACCATATTTAAAATTAATATTTAAATCTTAAATTAATATTGTAAACTTTGTAAAAACAATATTTTTAAAATTGTAAATATTTGAAAAATTAATATAAGTTTGGTGTGAATTTATAATATGAATTTTTAAATTAAGTTTGGTGTGAATTTTTAATTTTTAAAATATGAAATTTTAATTTTATGCATTTCAAATTTTAAGTTTGGTGTGAATTTTTAATTTTTAATTTTTAATTTTGAATTTTATATTTAAGTTGTGTGAATTTAAAAACAAAAATTTACTTTATCTCATTAAGTTAAGAATATGATTTTTAAAATTCGTCGTAAGTTGAAGACTAGGTCTTTGAACCGAAATTGCTTTACCCGAGGGAGGGACGAGAACTTTTATTATCATTATTTTTAATCTTATTGATTTAAAGTATGCCAAAAACATTAAAAAACCCAAAAATCTTAGCTTTTAAAACAATCGCTACAAAAAGACAAATTTTAAAATTTTGTCGAAGGACGGACTAGGACATCGATCCGAAACGACCTCGTCCTAAATAACAAGGGAAACAAAATTTTAAAATTAATTTCTTAATTGTTTTATAAGTTAAAGATTTTAAAAAAAAAAAAAAAAAAAAAAAAAGGGTAAATTCCGCGACTCGCGGAGTTTGCAGTGCAAAACCTCCGCGACTCGCGGAGGGACCAAAACACAGAAAAAAAAATAAAAATAGCTGAACGATCAGTATACTCAAAAACACAAAAACACCCCAAAATAACAGCGAAAAAGAACCCGAAAACCACCGAAAATCACCCCCAAAAATCTCAATTTTTAACCGTTAATCACCAAATTTTTTGCTAAAATCATGTTGAGAAGGATGATATCTAAGAACTACTCAAGAAAAACGGTAAATTTCTACACCTAAACACCATTTAATTCGAATTTTAGTGTTCTTGAGCTATTTTTCCCCAATTTGATTTTGATGCTTTTTAGTGTAATTAGACTTAAATTGTTTATGTATTATGCTTGTATAACCTAGATTGATGCTGTTTAACATGATTAGAAGCCTTAAACTTCAAATTTTTAATAATCTAGGGTTTGTGTTCTTGAGCAATTTGGGGCTTTTTGATATAAACAGGTTATGGCCGATTTTTGTCATGAATTGTTGCTAAATTGAGTAGTATAACATGTCTAGGTAGTTAAATGATCCAAACTTTGAGCCTAAACATGATTTTGAGAATTAAAGTGGACTTTTTCAAGTCCAAAATTCATGAACTTGATTTTTGAAAGATAATGCCATTTGAGACTTGTTTATTTGCTAGTAATGATTATTTTGACATGTTATTTGAGTTGAATGCTTATGAACTTGGCGAAAATTTTTGTATATGCTTATTTGAAAAAGTGTAGATTTGATAAAAATGTGAAAATAAGCTTAAGTTTGATATAAATTGATAATGTCATTGTAATTATTTTGATTGATGATTTTGCTGACACTAATGCATATTTGGATGCACAAAATTTGTGTTTGATGTGTTTTGCAGAATGAAAGGGGTGAATCTTCATCCCAAGCCCGCCATGCTCCTGCTGAGAACTTGGAACAACAGGAGGTAGATAACTACTACAAGCAGGATGTACCTCATCCAGTCATGACCTTTTCAGATATGCACTTGGAACAGTTGCACCCGAACCTGCGATTTGACAGACTTTGGATAGATTATCCAAAATATCAACGGGGTTTGCATACTCTTCATTCCAAGGTTGTTGAGGTACCGAGGGTCATAGAATGGGGACCCTTAGAAGCTGTAGAATTGGCCGGGCCAATTAGGGAATTAATTGTACAGAGGTATGGTAATTCTTCTTTTAATGACTGGATATGTTTATTCACCATACGCAGACCTGTATATAAAGTATGGTGTGAAGAGTTGTTATGTAGTATAGAGTTGAATGATCGGGTAGCTAGTTTAACCGATCGTTCTTTTATTAGATTTTTGTTAGGCGGTTCGATGCGCCACATGTCTTTACTGGACATGGCTCAGGCTTTACGTATATATACGCCTGAGGAATTAGCGTCTGCCGATTGTAGAGGATTGATACTAAACGGTAGAAAGATAGATGAGAATTTTGATACACACGGTGTGTGGAGTCAAATGACAAGCCATCACTGTTTCAAAGGGGGAAACTACTCTTATTTGGATATAGATAGAGCCGAATTAAGAGTAATACATAGGTTTTTAGCTAATTCGATTACACAAAGGGGTAAAAACAAAGAAAAGGTAAATGAACAAGATTTGTTTTACCATATGTGTATTCGAGACCCACACAGCGCTGTAAGTATACCATATTGTGTGGGTTATTATTTATCAGCTATGGTTCGGGGGATGCGTCCACATAGCATAATAGGAGGTGGTATTTTTATTACTTTGATTGGTGAATATCTCGGTGTGGATATAAGTTGGGGGGGATTATTAGTAGAAGAGCCGGAACCCCGCGACACTATAGGTTTAAATGTATACCATGGTGCGAAAGTTTTGAAGCGGCGAAATAACGCCGCAGTACGATACCATGGTAGACATCCACAGGTGGAGAGAAACCAGGAACAAGGTAATGTAGGAGGGGGAATGAGATGCAAGAAATGCATAGGTTTATAGCTTCTCAGGAATACGAAAATGCTAGACAGAGAGCATTTGAAGATTGGCAAGTTCATCAGAACCAGATCATAGCGCATTGCCAACATATAGGTAGAAACTATATTCCTACACCGAAACCCGTCTTCCCTCCTTGGTCGATAGAGATGCAGCCACCATATCCTACGTATGACCCTGCCTAAGCATTCTATAGCACTTATGGTTATGCGTGGAACCCCTATTGGTACCAATATCATCCTTAGTTTACTTATTTTTTTTTATTTTGTAATTTGTAATTATTGATATGTTTAATACTTTTGTTAATATTGTAATCATTTTTATAATTATCTAACTTTTATTCTTAGATTTTAATAATTTTTGAATGTGGGGTAATAAACCAAACTTCAAAAATATGTATATATGTTTGCAGTTTATCTTATGTACACAACAGGGTAAAACAACGCATTTTCAAAGACTGGCATTAAGTTCAGCAAAAGCAACTAATTTTGACGACAAGATGCAAAATATATGTGAAATAACAACAAGACGGAATGAACAAATGATGTGCACCATTTATCATTCAGCAAACAAACGCCAATATATTTGGAAACTTTGGTAAAAATTTAATAATTTTCACACAAATCACCCTCAATAATTTAAATTGTTACTGATTTCTTGCAAATGAGGGCATTGCAAGATCTTAAGTGTGGGAAGGGATTAAATTCTTTCGGATTTTAAAATTTTTATATTAAACACTTGGTTACCATTAAAAATACTAGTAAAGCAGTAGTTGTATTAGAATCTAGTGCTCTCTGATAAAAAAGAACAGCCCTAGTCTTATATACTGACTACCCAATTCTAGTAAAAATTTTTCAAAATTTTCAATTAAATGAACTAAAAATCATGTTTATACATATTTATGAACGATAAAACTAGGTTTTAACACCGAAATTATTGTTACCTCAAAAAGGACATAAATTGATAAACAAACTAAAACGTCAAAATTCATTTAAAATGGAATAGAGGACGATAAAAAGAAAAATAAAAAGCCAAGTGTGGGAAAATTTACCAAGTTATTTTAAACATATGCCACATATATTTGTAACAAATAACTGAAAATACTTTTGCTTTGGACTAAACTAAACTGTTTTACCCAATGAAAGAAAAGAAGAGATGGATCTACACGATGAATCAATTCCATCATTAAAAGGAAGTAAAGTCTTCCGAAAAAGACACGCGCTTCTTGATTTAGGTCATGAAGTTGTCGTCCAGACCAGCTGTAGGTTGACGAAAAATCTAGAAAAGTCATCACTAAAATCAGCAGGAAATCCAGGGACCTCAGCATTAAACAGGGTCGCCAAGTGGTCAGATTTATCCTAACCATGAGAAGGATTTATCTCGTACAATGGGGAGGCACCGTGCAAATTAGCTGGATAAGACTAATGAATCAGATCCCCAGAAAGGATAATCTCCTTAAAGATTAAAAATCAGCTTTTAAGCCTGATATTACTCAATCCTTGAGATTGACCTTAAAGATTGAGAATTCAAACTCATGGAATTCAATGATATCTAAACTCGAGCTTGAACGAGAAAATATTTTGATCAAAAATACAAACCGATTTGTTTTCTGAAAACCCATTTTCAATGCGTTCATTACCATTGAACGTAAAATCCTAGGAATTCACCTGGAATTCATTAGGTCACCTGAACTAAATCGGGTGTCAACCGTAAGAACGGTGGTTGCATAGCATGGTCAAAGACAGGACCTTGTGCCAGACCGAAAAAATTATAAGGGTGAGCTTTACTATTGCTCCTACCAAGGATAGTAATTGCGTCCGACACGTTATAGACCATAATCAAAAGCATGTCACGGGACATTGCCTTAACAGTTGCTTGTTCAACGCTTTCCTTTACAACCGGACGGTAGTTTGCCGAAAGGTAATATACGGAACAAGTAAACTGGACGTGTTGCTTTCCAAATACAAGGTTAGCAAGTGGGTGACACAAAACCGCAAGTTTTGAGCTAAAATTTTCAAATCTGAAACCCACCAAACCCACAAAAATATTTTGCAAACACCGGTAAAGGGTTATTCCGAAAAACTTATCTAGGGTAAAAACTAGATTTAATTTTCAAAAGATCAAATGTTTTCATAAAGATCCAATTTCCTTAATGGATCTAAATTTTTATAGTCATGTGGGACTGTAAACCATATCGTTACTACCATTGTTTATACCGCCATATAGAAATCACTGATGTACAAAGTGTGAAGAATAAAGAAGTGATTCTAGTATTTCAAGACAATATTGCTTGAGGACAAGCAACGCTCAAGTGTGGGAATATTTGATAATGCTAAAAACGAACATATATTTCATAGCATTATTCCTCAAGAAAGACAAGCTTTTAGTTGCAATTGTTCTATTTACAAGTGATATTTGTTTAAATAAATAAAAGGTGAAGACAAAAGACAGATTCGACGAATTGAAGACGCAAACGACCAAAAAGCTCAAAAGTACAAAAGACAATCAAAAAGGTTCCAATTATTGATAAGAAACGTCTCGAAATCACAAGAGTACAAGATTCAAAACGCAAAGTACAAGATATTAAATTGTACGCGAGGACGTTCGAAAATCCGGAACCGGGACCAGAGTCAACTCTTAACGCTCGACGCAACGGACTAAAAATTACAAGTTAACTATGTATATAAATATAATATAATATATAATTAATTATATTAATTATATATATATTATATATATATATTAAAAACCGTCGGCAGCAAGAAACTCCAAGGGTGTGAGCTGTAAATATATCTCCGCGACTCGCGGAGTTTTAAGGGCATTTTGCCGCGAGTCGCGGAGCCCCAATTTTCAACTCTGGCTATAAAGCCAACCGAATTCTGATCAAATTTCATCATCTTTTTTCTCTTCCTCTTCATACGTAAATATATTTATATTTATAATTTATATTTTAATTTTAATTATAATTCTAATAATAAGGGTATGTTAGCGAATATTGTAAGGGTGTAAGTCGAAATTCTGTCCGTGTAACGCTACGCTATTTTTAATCATTGTAAGTTATGTTCAACCTTTTTACATTAATGTCTCGTAGCTAAGTTATTATTATGCTTATTTAAAACGAAGTAATCATGATGTTGGGCTAATTACTAAAATTGGGTAATTGGGCTTTGTACCATAATTGGGGTTTGGACAAAAGAACGACACTTGTGGAAACTAGACTATGGGCTATTAATGGGCTTTATATTTGTTTAATTAAATGAAAGTTTGTTAATGTTAATATAAAGATTTACAATTGGGCGTCCCTATAAATTACCATATACACTCGATCGGACACGATGGGCGGGGTATTTATATGTACGAATAATCGTTCATTTAACCGGACACGGGAATGGATTAATAGCCACTAGAATAATTAAAACAGGGGTGAAATTACATTCAAGGGTAATTGGTGTAATTGTTAACAAAGTAGTAAAACCTTGGTTTACACGCAGTCGATAACCTGGTGTATTCATTAAACAAAGTATTAAAACCTTGTTACAATTCGAATCCCCAATTAGTTGGAATATTTAACTTCGGGTATAATAATAATTTGACAAGGACACTTGCAATTTATATTTATGACTGATGGACTGTTATGGACAAAAACCAGATGGACATATTAAATAATCCAGGACAAAGGACAATTAACCCATGGGCATAAAACTAAAATCAACACGTCAAACATCATGATTACGGAAGTTTAAATAAGCATAATTCTTTTATTTCATATTTTATTTCCTTTATTTTATATTTAATTGCACTTCTAATTATCGCACTTTTATTGTTATTTAATCGCACTTTTAATTATCGTACTTTTAATTATCGCAATTTAATTTTATCGCATTTTTATTATTCGCAATTTCATTATCGTTATTTACTTTACGCTTTAATTTAAGTCTGGTATTTATTTTATATTTTACATTAGGTTTTAACTGCGACTAAAATCTTAAAATCGACAAACCGGTCATTAAACGGTAAAAACCCCCCTTTATAATAATAATATTACCTATATATATATTTGTATTTTTATAAAAGTAAACTAATATAGCGTTGAGCTTTGTTCAAAGATTTCCCTGTGGAACGAACCGGACTTACTAAAAACTACACTACTGTACGATTAGGTACACTGCCTATAAGTGTTGTAGCAAGGTTTAAGTATATCCATTCTATAAATAAATAAATATCTTGTGTAAAATTGTATCGTATTTAATAGTTTTTCCTAGTAAAATATAAGCTATTTTATATACACCTCGTTCGACATCAACAGTACAATCAACAGAGAACATAACTGACCCCCAAAGCAGTCTTGAGCTGGTTCCTCATCGTGTTGAATCAGCTCAGGCCACTGCACAGCCTAAATGTTACTTGGATCATTCTAAGAGTCTCACTCCTACATCATTACCAGCCAAAACTCTTACACTATCTAGGTCAACATGTGTTGCCAATGAGTCAATAGAGTCACATCTGTACTTACAGACACCTAACTTTGTCTCAATCAAAGGGCTGACTAAATCACCAGTCTGTCTATAGAGACCAACAACAGATGCAATTGTTGAGTTAAATTTATTTGGTTCTACAGTTGTTAACATAAAATGTTCTTTTGTTTCAGTTCTTAGCAGGGTAGATGAACAGGCAGAGGGGGAGCAAGAAAAGGATGTTATTGTTTCTAGTGATGAGCTCTCTGTTTTTGCGACTGGTGTTGGTGCTACTGATTTGTCTACTGGTGGTACTGATACTGGTACTGTTGCTTCTACGGTTGCTGGCTCTACTGGAGACAATGTGGTTGCTGGTTCCACTGTTCTTACTGATAATGAGGAGCGAGCTACTACTGATATTTCTGCTACTCCTCCTACTGTCTCTGGTATTGCTGCTTTAACCACTGATTCTATAGTGGTTGAGGAGATATTAATGGAATACCCTCCTGCACTTGAAAAGGTCATTGGTAATATTGTAAAGGAGGTTCTTGATGTTGATATTTCTGGCACTACCACTGTTACTTCTCCAACTGCTTCTATTGAGGAGATTATCACAGGTAGTGACCAAGATGACGAGGTACTTACTGATGAGCTTCTTGCAGCAGATACTGCCTATTCTGCATATGTCACTGGTTCTACGAAACCCACTATGGATGCTGGTACCTCTGCTTCTGCCACCACTGACTCTTCTCAGAGTACTGATTGTGCTGAGAAGAAACCATATGTGTGCCATGTACCAGATCCTGATGAAGTTCTACCTAACTTCATCTATAGGGGAGCATCCATCACTCCCAGAGTTGCCTTGCTGGTGGATCAGCTGACTATTGATCCCCAAAGTGCTATAGTCTCAGCCAGTAAATTACCAGAAGAAGAACTGACTGAGCTATTATCTCAACTGGATCGAACAGCAAGAGAAGAGATATATGAGAGGTTGGCCATGCTACAACAAGTTAATGAGCAGCCATACTATCACTACTTTGGTATGGCTCCAGCTGCTTCTCCATGGCCTGGTACATGGAGGCCTCTCAAGTTCATCATAGATCCTGTTACTGGTAAATGTGCTATGCAGAATGTCCCTGATTCGCCAGTACCTTCTGATTCATCAGCTTCTTCCCCATCATCTTCTTCATCTGATGGTGATGCTGATAAAGGTACTGGTAAGGGCAGACCAGTCACTCATGATAATGTGACTGGTTCTAAAGATAAACCAGTGGATCTCACTGATGACGCTGATAATGATGCTGACAAGAATACCAGTGGTTCTAAACCTTCGGGTGAAGATAAAAATGATGGTGATCATGGTGACGAGTAAAATTCGGACCTTCCACCTCCACCACCCCACGGAGGTACTTCTATGTTAGCTGCTAGTGATCGCCCCTCAACCAGCAGTTTAGATGCCGATGAGGTGGCTAACATCTCTACTCTGGCTGTCTATAAGACGTTAGCTGAGGTTACACCAGATCTACAAAGCACCATTCGCTCTGCTATTGTTGATAGAATGACTGAAGCCATACGCAGAACTGGGGAGGTTACTACTTCTACCATTGAAAACCAGCTCAAACAAGTATATGCTATGACGACCCGGGAATTTTCGACCAAATTTAAACTTAATCTTTATATGATTTCGACATGATAAGCAAAGTCTGTTAAATTGAATCTCAAAATTTTGAACTTTGTCCATGTATTTATTTTAACCCTTGACTGATCGACGATTCACAAACAGTTGAGTGTATATAAAAAATGTAAATATATATATATATACATATATAAATAAAAGTGTATATATAATATTTTAAATTAATAAAATTTAATCATCTGAGTTAAAAATGTAAAACAATAAAATAGAATCATTAATTAATTATTAAAAGTGAATCTATATATAAATATATATGACTTCTAATATATTGTGATAATTATATATCTTAAAAATATTAAATAATCAATAAAAGTTATTGTATGATATATTATATGAATAATAAATATTACATAAGTAATAATATATGTAATACATTTATAATTATAACTATTATAATAATATTGTTATTACTTTCAATATTAAAGTTAATACTAGTAGTATTAATATTACTTTAATTATATATAAAATCTAAATATGAGTTTGTTATATATAAATTGTTATAGTATTGTTATTACTAATATTATTATTATCATTAATAATATTAGTATTACTATAATTAGTATTATCATTAATTAATAATAATATCAGTATTATAAGTAATTACTTTTATCATTTACATATTAAAACTATTAATATTTTTTGTTACCATTAATAATAATATCAGTATTATTATTAGTATTATTAATAATAGTTTTATTATTATCTTTTTATTATCAAATCCATTGAAATTATCATTATTATAGCATCATATTATTTTCATTATATGTATTCCGATTACTATTATTACTATTAGTATTTATATTATTATTAATCATTATTATTAATATAATTATTATTAATTACAATTAATATTACTACTGTTTATATAAATATCAATATAGGAGATGAATTAGTTTAACATCACTATCAATTCTTGATTTCCTGTCTCTAAACAGATTCCAGTCGATTACAACTCACAGATAGAGTCCAAAATCTGTTTAGGGTCATTATCAAATTCTTGTTTTTCTTTATTTATTTATTTCTTTCTTTTACTCTGAATTGATTCCTTCTTTCGATGATAATAACTACAAAACCAGACCAATTTCAGTGTAAATGATATCTTTCGACCCACATTAGCAATCCACAATCTCAAGTACCAATAACCTCTTTTAAATTGTCAAAATTAAATCCAAAATTTAAGAAATCAGTCAAACTGCCCTGTTTCTTCTTCATTTTTCAACTAGGAAGATTTCGTAATAAATTTTAAATTGTGTTAATGCAGTTCAACTCTAAATCTTCCACTTAAACTCTCTGAAAAGATTCAAACCCCAATTTTTAGTATCAAGAAAGAATTTTGGAGTCAAAGTTATGAATTCAAAAGTCAAACAATTCGTTCATCATAAAATTTGATTTCGTTTGAATGTTTTTGATCGAATTAAAGATGGAGCTAGTTTCAAAGAACGATTTTCCATCGTTTTCATGTTATAATTTTCGTCTAAAACACTCTAGAATTCAAAAAGTGAATTTATGTTCTTCGTTTTATTTGAACAAGCTGTTACAGCGTTTTTTTTTTAATTTCTTTTCTGTAAATACAATTTATCTCAGTAAGTTACGACTAATTAAATTTTAAGTTTTAAATAAACCAATGAAACAACGTTTATGATTTTAGAAAGATCACTGGATCGAATGTAATCAATGAAGAAGAAAAGAAATAGATGAAACAGAAAACCAGTTTAAATGATATTTGGAAAGGGTAAACATTAAGAAAGACATCATTGGAGCAATGGTTAAAGGGTAGTATTGTGGTAGCAGGAGGTTGCGGGTTCGAGCCTCGTCTGGGGCATTTCTTTTTAGAAAAACATTTACAAGGGTATATACTTCTATTTTAATTTATATTATTATTATTATTATTAATATAATTATTATTATTATTGATTAAGATAATTACTATTATTATACAATTAATATTTTTATCATTATTATTAGAATTAGTAATATCATTAATTGTATAAGATTATTAATATAAGTATTACTACTAATATTATCATGGTTATCATTATTATTATTATGATCATAGTTAAAATTAAGAGTATTGCTATTATTATTATTATTATTATTATGATATCTATGGAAACTAATGTATGTATTATCATTATTATTATGTAAACATAAAAACAATGAATAAAATTATTATTATTAAGAAAATGATGCAAAGTATTATTATTTTCACTAACATTAGTATTAGTATCTTTTCT
Organism: Rutidosis leptorrhynchoides; assembly: GCF_046630445.1. Classification (NCBI taxonomy): domain Eukaryota; kingdom Viridiplantae; phylum Streptophyta; class Magnoliopsida; order Asterales; family Asteraceae; genus Rutidosis; species Rutidosis leptorrhynchoides. The sequence goes on along the minus strand of NC_092338.1, from coordinate 274,309,152 downwards.
ATAATTACTAGTATTATTATCATTAACATAATTATCATTGTTAACAATATCCTTATTATTAGTATTATTAATAAAAAAAATTGTATTATTATTATTATTATTATTTTATTATTAGTAAATCATTAATATCAAAATTATCGTTTTTAAACAAATAAATATTATGTACATAGAACATACTATTTATATATACTACAATCATATTAATATTACATATAACAACATATAAACGATATTAACATTTCTTAGATAAAAACTTACATACAACAAAATAGGTATTTTTAATATTATACTAAATGTATATATATAAATATTAATATAAACATACTAATCACTTTAAATACATATACAAATAAATATATATAACATATGATTTAAGATATAACATAAAATATATGTTTTAAATGGAATTTAGTATAAATCTTATATAACTACAAAATATATATAAATAATATATATTAACAATTGAAATTATGATATTTCAATTATATGTTTTAATAGAAATGCAATTAATATAGGTTCGTGAATCCGAGGTCAACCCTGCATTGTTCCATTTTGTCATATGTATTTTTACTACAAAATACATTAGGTGAGTTTCATTTGCCTTTTTACCCTTTATATTTTTAGGCTGAGAATACATGCGCAATTTTTATAAATATTTTACGAAATAGATACAAGTAATTGAAACTACATTATATGGTTGAATTATTGAAATCGAATATGCCCCTTTTTATTAAGTCTGGTAATCTAAGAATTAGGGAACAGACACCCTAATTGACGCGAATCCTAAAGATAGATCTGTTGGGCCTAACAAACCCCATCCAAAGTACCGGATGCTTTAGTACTTCGAAATTTATATCATATCCGAAGGCTGTCCCGGAATGATGGGGATATTCTTATATGCATCTTGTTAATGTCGGTTACCAGGTGTTCAATCCATATGAATGATTTTTGTCTCTATGTATGGGACGTATATTTTTGAGAAATGGAAATGAAATTCTTGTGGTCTATTAAAATGATAGAAATGATTATTTATGTAAACTAATGAACTCACCAATCTTTTGGTTGACACTTGAAAGCATGTTTATTCTCAGGTACAAAAGAAATCTTCCGTTGTGTATTTGCTCATATTAGAGATATTACTTGGAGTCATTCATGACATATTTCAAAAGACGTTGCATTCGAGTCGTTGAGATCATCAAGATTATTATTAAATCAATTATAGTTAGATATATTATAAAATGGTATGCATACCATCAATTTTCGATGTAAAAGAAAGTTTGTCTTTTAAAAGCGAATGCAATGTTTGTAAAATGTATCATATAGAGGTCAAGTACCTCGCGATGTAATCAACTATTGTGAATCATTTATAATCGATATGGACTTCGTCCAGATGGATTAGGACGGGTCTCTACATATGCTTTTGCTGATTGTCAAACAATTTGAAGAAGAGGAGGATCTCAAGAGGCGAATCATCTCTCATAATGAATATGCTAATCATATTGCCCATCTTCAAACTGATCTTGATGCTGCTAATCAAAGGAATCTTTTTCTTAATGAAGAGAATCGGGTATTGACAGAGAGGTTGGATTCGCAGGAACAGCAAATGGCTAATATGGTTCATGTCTCTGCTTATCTTCAATTGGTGGAGACTATGCAACAAATGGCTGCCATACAAGCAGATGTTAGGGCCACTGTCAATCAAATGGCCATGGGTGTTGCAAGAAATAAAGTTAGGACTTCAAATCTGTTTCTTCGACAATATGGTGTAGATCCTGGTGCCTATCTTTCTCCTGCTGATGCTGACTGGAACAACTTTGCATTTTCAGTTCCTGAGTCAGATAGTGACCTTGATGCACATGTTTCCCTGATCATCCTTCTGCTCCTGCTGATGACAAAAAGGGGGAGAAGAAGTCTAAAAAGAAATCCAAAAAGAGAAAACAATCTGAGGGGGAGCATGAGTATGAAAAGGATCCTAAACAGTAAAGGAGAGATGGTGAAGATGATGGTACTGGTACTGATCAAGGTGCTGGCACTAAGCCCATCAATGCTCATACTGAAGCTGGTGTACAGGCTGCTGGTGAATCTCAACCCAGTGTGTCTGCCACATCAGTGGATGATATTGGTTCTGGCAGTAAGCCCAGTGATGTTTCTGAGCTGGCTGTTGCCGAATCTTTTATTGTCTCTTAAACGATTGAAAGGAAATTGAAAAGAAAACTGGAGAGACATCAGAAGAGACAGCAAGATTTAAATGATGCCTTTAATGCCAAATGGGAGGCTTATGTTGCTCGTAAACAACACAGAATTGAACATAGAAGAAGCCTGGACCCAGACAAGTTGGATATTAATGATGAACTAATCAGTATTAAAAAGTACAAAAGAGATGCTCGTAAAAGAAATGCTAAGTTCATGGTTAAGTATGACAAGAAAAGGGCAAAGTTGTATGCTGAGCGAGCAGACAGGATCAAAAGAATGACCCCTGAAGAAATGAAAGATTATCTGCAATCTACTGAGTCAGGAGGAGTAAGAGCTGACGTTTTCATGAAATTGCTAAATGCAATGTTAGAAATCAGCTCATCTTCTTGACCAGCATCTTCTGCTCAGCCAGCTTCACAACAACAGCCAGCAGAAATAACAGACTTTGATGTTGATGATGTTAAGGAGGAGCATCTTGCTATTGTTCCCTATCTGCCTCTACAAGAACCAGTATCAACACAAGAACCATCAGCTGAACCTATTCTAATCGATAGACAAAGGGTGAAATCTGCTCCTAGGGACAACCAGACCCTAAGGAAAAGACCCCTATTTGAGGCAGCTGATGAAGATACTGTAGCAGTTGTGCCAGCTGATACTAATCGGTCAGCTGGTACTGAAGACACAGCAAGGAGTGCTGTGATAGAAGACCTAGCCAGTAGTGTGCTGCTGGGTGAAACAAGTGTTGAAGACCCAGCCAAAGCGGCTGAGCTGGGTGCTAAGCAAGATGATGATACTGTTGATCCTACTGACTTCACTGTCTGGGGTAGAGGAAAACACTTATTCGTTCAATTACCTATCTCTCCCTGGACTCTTTCTTATTTTAACAGAACACAGGATGAACGTATTAATTAGTTTTCAGTGAGTTCTTCAGGCATATCAGAATCAATCATGTATCCTCCATCTTCCCCAAAACCACATGATAAACACATAACTTGGGAAGATGATTCAATTGCCCGTGGTGACCCAGATCTATTTAGGATGAATCCAGATGAAATAGAGGCTTACAGGCTGGAGATCACTGTACCTGAATTGCTTGAGCAAAGACAAGCAGCTATTTCTTAAAGGATACCCCAAGTTAGATTGCTGCATCATCCTCTTGATCAGCCATTCTACATCACTGCCTTAACTTATGGCATTGAAATTGGCGTGTATCTAAATAACAGTGGTCAAAGGCTACATACTGATGAAGAGAAAGCTCAATTTCATGAGGCTCAGCAACTGGGTATGGATCTAAGGCAGTATTGTGATGCCCTTAGAACTGAAGAGGGAAGGAAAATGATTGAAACAGCAAAGTCCCTGAATATTACTGCCGATGATTATCTTTTGGGCTTAGAAGTTGAAAGGCAAAGAAGGGAGGATGCTGATGCTGAATATGCTGAAAGGGTAAGGCTTCAGGAAGTAGAAGCTAAACTGGCTGCTGATAGAAAGCAAGAAGCTGAGTCCCTCAAGCTAGCAAAAGCTATTGTTAAGGAACAAGATGAAGCTCTTGATAAACTGGAAGCTGCTGAGAAAGCACCTGCTACTGCTCCTATAGAAACTGAACGAACAATTGAGCTATCTGATCAATATTATAGGAGCAAGTATGGTGATGTACTGACCAGGAGATCAAATCCCAGCAAGATCATCAAAGTGCACAGAGGCACAAAAAGAGCTTTCAGTATCAGCAGGGAAGATAACATTCAAGAGAGGGTAGACTACACTGATTTGAGAACCTTTGGATTCAGTGAATGGATGGAGATATTGGAGTACTTCATTAGTAAAGCTGAAAGTGGTATTAAAAAGACATTGAAGCCAGAACTCCAAGAGCTCTTCAACAAAGCAATAAAATTTGGGAATGCACTAGTAGTAAACGTAGAAGAAGTTCTCTCTCAAAATCTAAAAAGAAAGAAATCTACTGGTGAAGGCCCATCATTCTACCTCCTCATGTTCCAGTTTATGACCCTGCTGAGCTACCTTACTTGTTTCCTGAAGCCTGGGCTGCCCTTAAAGTGAAAGAAAAAGAGCTATCTGGTGATGAACTAGAAAAAAAAAAAGATAAAGACAAATAACCTTCTAGTGCTTAAATTGTATCTTTTGTTACCTCATTTTTCATTATGATGTTTTGTAATTACTGTATATAATCTGCTGTAATGAAGATGAAATGAGTTATTCTTCAAAATCATATCAAGTTATAAGATATAGATAACTCAGCAAAAGATCCCAAAAACAAACTTAAAAGGGATAAATTTGCTGCCTATTTTTCATTAGGTCTCTCAGTACTGGCTTTAGTGTTTTCTCTAAATGTCATAAGTTTTGTCATCATCAAATAGGGGGAGATTGTTGAGTCCCCAAAATAATTAAGGATTTAATTATGAAAAAATTGTAATTTATTAGCACTAAAATGTTATGTGCAGCCAGCACAAGTTTGTTTATGAATAGACAGCAAATATTTCTATGTCAAGTGTTCAGTATGCTGCCTAGTCTACCAGCACAAGGTAGGGTGTATTCTTCGGATCAACATAGGATAAGTACTCAACAATTCAAGAATATCAAGTGACTCAGCATAAGAAGAACCAGTAAACCTAGTATGCTGCATACAACACAAGACAGCCATGCTCCATTACAAGCATGGTGGTTTCCCGAGTGGTCTACATCAATTGTACTATTCAAAAGAAGTCAAAGACAAAGTTGAACAGGAAAGGACACCCGTCGGCGGCTGACAATTGACCTTACAAGACCACGTGGGAATGCAGAAGCTTAACACATGTGCAGACATGTGCTATTCTTTGTCAATGCCTAGGGAACACAACAATCTATTTATTTAAACGAATAGTGGTGCTAAACCAAATTGGGGTGTTCCTGCAAATAGCTACCAAAGAGGAAAGATGAGAGCACGCTCTCTTATGCAGTTGTCCCCACAAGTACATACATCATATGTACCAGTGGACAATAGAACCATTACACGGTTAATAGGACTACTATAAATTGTTGTATCCACTATTGTAATAATTAGTGGTGTGGGTTTATTTATTTAGAGTCCAAAACGTGTAATAGCTTTAAGTTTATCCTCATAGCTATACTTAGGTAAATCTGTATCAATCAAATATCATTCCGCCAAGGATAGTTGCAATTCTTTGTGATTTAATCAATAAAGCATAACAGTTAAAAAATTACCTTTGACTTTATTTACATTACATGCTTGAATACTAAACTTTGTTTAATTTGTTAGTTAATTAAAAGAAATTGTATTCACCCCCCCCCCCCCCCCCCCCGCCCTCTACGATACTCATGTTGTTAAACAAGGGACCAACAGTTATATAAGTGTGTCAAACATGAAACTGATACGGAGTATCATATAAGAAAAATAAAGACTATTATTTATATCTCCTATTTGTTAAATATACATGGCTTGGGAAGCAAATATAATCATAAAAGTTCATACTTTTACTCTATACTCTTATGTGTGGGAATATGCCAAATTGGAAGGTGGAGTATGGTGGATTTAGTAATGATAAAGAAACGTGATGAATGATAAAAAAAAATAATCAATGAACGATAAAAATACATGATAATTGATAAAAATGCCAAATGAATGATAAAAGTAGTTGATGAATGATAAACAAAGAATGATAAAAGAACGTGATGAATGATAAAAAAGACCAGACGAATGATAAAAGTAACAAATGAATGATAAAAGTAGCTGATAAATGATAAACGAAAAGTGATAAAAGAACGTGATGAATGATAAAAAAAAATACCCGATGAATAATAAAAATACTTAATTAGTGATAAAAATTCCGAAGAATGATAAAAGAACGTGATGAATGTTAAAAAAAAATACCTTATTAATGATAAAAATACTCGATGAGTGATAAAAATACCCGATGAATGATGAAAATAGCTGATGAATAATAAACGAAGAATGATAAAAGAACTTGATAAATGATAAAAAAAAATACCTGATAAAGGATAAAAATCCCCGATAAATGATAAAAAAAACCCAATGAATGATAAAAATAGCTCGTGAATGATAAATGAAGAATGATAAAAATACCTGATGAGTGATAAAAAAATACCTGATGAATGATAAAAATACCCGATGGATGATAAAAATACCAAATGAATGATAAAAAAAAAGTACATGAATGATAACCGAGGAATGATAAAAGAACTTGATGGATGATAAATAAATACCCGATTGATTATAAAAAGACCCGATGAATGAGAAAAATATCCGATGACTGATAAACAAAAAATGATAAAAGAACGTGATGGATGATAAAAAAAAAATACTCAATGAATGATAAAAAAAATACCCGATGAATGATGAAAATAGCTGATGAATGATAAAAGAACTTAATAAATGATAAAAAAAAATACCCGATGTGTAACAACCCAACCCATATGCAATCGAAATATGCAAATAAAAAAAAATATTTTTGTACAGCATAGTGGCGCGGCGCGCCACTGACCTGCGCGGCGCGCCAAAACGGCCTGTCCAACTTTTCCTTTTTTGCGAAAAAGATCTCTTGCTTCCCGACACTTTTAGACCAAACGCTTTTCACAACATTTTATATTAGTTAAAACTAACACGTTCCAATAATAAAACGAGTTTTACGAGACCGGTCCCACATCGGCCGTTTTACGACTTTCGTACAAAATTCAAGTTTTCAACCACATGATTTTTAACACAAAATAAAGCCGAGCATGTCAATTGGGGATACGCTACCCAATCCTAATCAAATCCAAAAGCAAGCCTTCTAAAGCAACTACGTGAGTCCACTAGTTCGCACGCTTACCCGAGCCACCGCATCCAAGCAAATCTATAAAAATGTAAACAACGAGAGGGTAAGCTAACGCTTAGTGAGTGAGAATATACTACATACATATATATGCATAAAATGGATACGCCACACAAATAATCAAATACCGCATACCGGAGCATCCAAGCATAAAGGCAAGCTAAGCTAAGCATACCGTATAATCACTAAGCAACAAGCTAGTAACAACAACCATAAAGTAAGTCACCAACGACGATGTGAACAACGCCAACAATACATTAATATATATATATATATATATATATATATATATATATATATATATATATATATATATATATATATATATATATATATATATATATATATATATATATATATATATATATACATATATATATGTATGTATGTATGTATGTATGTATATATATATATATATATATATATATATATATATATATATATATAACAGAGCGTAAAACCGCCCAAGGTTAACCAATCGTACAAAGGAATGGTACTCGAATTTCCCATCGGTGTTCGTAACAACCGTTAGTGTACAACACATATTTCACTAACCCTTAGACAACACATATCCGTTTATGAAACCGTTAGCGTACAACGCATATATCACTAACTTGGACAACATATATCCATTCATAAAGTTGTTAGCGTACAACACATATATCACTAACTTGGATATCACATATCCATTCGTAAACCGTTAGTGTACAACACATATATCACTAACTTGGATATCACATATCCATTCGTAAACCGTTAGCGTACAACACATATATCACTAACTTGGACAACACATATCCATTCGTAAAACCGTTAGCGTACAACACATATATCACTAACTTGGACAACACATATCCATTCATAAAAATAAACACATCACAATTCAATATCAACCCTTCGCCATTGGGGTTATCCAATTCACAATCACGTGTGATAATGTACACACAAAACGTGTACCTCGCCAAAGGTGGTCAACCAAAACGCACATCCATGCTAATTGGACCTATACACAAGTCCATTAAATCCACCTATATGTGAAGTGAGCTCTATAATCGAGAACCACTTCACCCGACCCGTACCCATCTTACACATACATATGCACATAAGATATTAACACTCACCTTGTCGCCTTGAGGAATGCCACCGAATAATCCACAATTGCCGATGAAATGTACCTATTCCATTTATCACATAACAAGTAACATAATTAGGGTGGATATACAAATCAACCCAAATTGACAACTAGTGTACTTTCGACCCAAATGCACTTTCAAGCACAAACCGCGTCCAAACTAACCAATAATCACTAACACAAGTGAGAATGGTCTTAATATTCCAATCAAACCCAAACATAGGTGTTAAACACCTATCTTACCCAAATTGACACTTAAACCCTAACTTGATGTAGTGACCAGATCTTTTCCATGTTTATATATATTAATTGAGATTGATATTTACATGAATAAATGTTTCCAACGTGTTAAGCAATCAAACTTGTTAAGACTTGATTAAATGAAATAAGTTTCATATAGACAATTGATCACCCAAGTTGACCGACGATTCACGAACGTTACAAATTTATAAAAACTACATGTTGTGGTATATATAGACATATATATATGGTTGACATGAGATTATGATGAGTAAGTATCTCACTAAGTATATTAACAATGTGTGATATACATAAGAAATGAGATTACTAAGTTAAGAAACTCGAAATGATATATATAACGATTATCGTTATGATAACGTCTACTAAATACATATGTATCATATTAAGATATTGATACACTTTATTTAACATGATAAAATGATATTTAAATATATCATTAAGTGTGTTAACAATGAACTACATATTTAAAAACAAGACTACTAACGTAATGATTTCTAAACGAGACATATATGCAACGATTATCGTTGTAATGACATTCAAATGTATATATATCATATTAAGATATATTAATATATCATAATATAATGATAATATAATAATTTAACATCTATTTAGATATAATAAACATTGGGTTAACAACATTTAACAAGATCGTTAACTTAAAGGTTTCAAATCAACATTTACATGTAACGACTAACGATGACTTAACAACTCAGTTAAAATGTATATACATGTAGTATTTTAATATGTATTCATACACTTTTGAAAGACCTAAAGACACTTATCAAAATACTTCTACTTAACAAAAATGCTTACAATTACAACCTCGTTCAGTTTCATCAACAATTCTACTCGTATGCACCTGTATTCGTACTCGTACAATACATAGCTTTTAGATATATGTACTATTGGTATATACACTCCAATGATCAGCTCTTAGCAGCCCATGTGAGTTACCTAACACATGTGGGAACCATCATTTGACAACTAGCATGAAATATCTCATAAAATTACAAAAATATGAGTAATCATTCATGACTTATTTACATGAAAACAAAACTACACATCCTTTATATCTAATCCATATACCAACGACCAAAAACACCTACAAACACTTTCATTCTTCAATTTTCTTCATCTAAGTGATCTCTCTCAAGTTCTATCTTCAAGTTCTAAGTGTTCTTCATAAATTCTATAAGTTCTAGTTTCATATAATCAAGAATACTTCCAAGTTTGCTAGCTTACTTCCAATCTTTTAAAGTGATCATCCAACTTCAAGAAATCTTTATTATTTACAGTAAGATATCTTTCTAATACAAGGTAATACTCATATTCAAACTTTGATTCAATTTCTATAACTATAACAATCTTATTTCGAGTGGAAATCTTACTTGAACTTGTTTTCGTGTTATGATTCTGCTTCAAGAACTTTCAAGCCATCCAAGGATCCTTTGAAGCTAGATCCATTTTTCTCATTTTCAGTAGTTTTCTCCAGAAAACTTGAGGTAGTAATGATGTTCATAACATCATTCGATTCATACATATAAAGCTATCTTATTAGAAGGTTTAAACTTGAAATCACTAGAACATAGTTTAGTTAATTATAAACTTGTTCGCAAACAAAAGTTAATCCTTCTAACTTGACTTTTAAAATCAACTAAACACATTTTGTATATCTATATGATATGCTAACTTAATGATTTAAAACCGGAAAACACGAAAAACATCGTAAAACCGGATAAACGCCGTTGTAGTAACATCGCGGGCTGTTTTGGGTTAGTTAATTAAAAACTATGATAAATTTTGATTTAAAAGTTGTTCTTTTGAGAAAATGATTTTTCTTATGAACATGAAACTATATCCAAAAATCATGGTTAAACTCAAAGTGGAAGTATGTTTTCCAAAATAGTCATCTAGACGTCGTTCTTTCGACTGAAATGACTACCTTTACAAAAAAGACTTGTAACCTGTAATTCTGACTATAAACTTATAATTTTTCTCTATAGATTCATACTCTTAAGTTCAATATAAAACCAAAGCAATTGGATTAACTCAAAACGGATTTAAAACGAAGAAGTTATGGGTAAAACAAGATTGGATATTTTTGATCTTTTTAGCTACGGGAAATGTTTAACAAATCTATACAAATCATATCCTAGCTAACTTATATTGTATTATACATTTATTCTAATATATTATGTAATCTTGGGATACCATAGACACGTATGCAAATGTTTTGACATATCATATCGACCCATGTATATATATTATTTGGAACAAACATAGACACTCTATATGCAGTAATGTTGGAGTTAGCTATACAGGGTTGAGGTTGATTCTAAAAATATATATACTTTGAGTTGTGATCTAGCCTGAGACGTGTATATACTGGGTCGTGGATTGATTCAAGATAATATATATCGATTTATTTCTGTACATCTAATTATGGACAACTAGTTGTAGGTTACTAACAAGGACAGCTGACTTAATAAACTTAAAATAGTAAAACGTATTAAAAATGTTTTAAATATATTTTGAACATACTTTGATATATATGTACATATTTGTTATAGGTTCGTGAATCGACCAGTGGCCAAGTCTTACTTTCCGACGAAGTAAAAATCTGTGAAAGTGAGTTATAGTCCCACTTTTAAAATCTAATATTTTTGGGATGAGATTACATGCAGGTTTTATAAATGATTTACAAAATAGACACAAGTACGTGAAACTACATTCTATGGTTGAAATATCGAAATCGAATATGCCCCTTTTTTATTAAGTCTGGTAATCTAAGAATTAGGGAACAGACACCCTAATTGACGCGAATCCTAAAGATAGATCTATTGGGCCTAACAAAACCCCATCCAATGTACCGGATGCTTTAGTACTTCGAAATTTATATCATATCCGAAGGGTGTCCCGGAATGATGGGGATATTCTTATATATGCATCTTGTTAATGTCGGTTACCAGGTGTTCACCATCTGAATGATTTTTATCTCTATGTATGGGATGTATATTGAAATATGAAATCATGTGGTCTATTGTTACGATTTGATATATATATAGGTTAAACCTATAACTTACCAACATTTTTGTTGACGTTTAAAGCATGTTTATTCTCAGGTGAATACTAAGAGCTTCCGCTGTTGCATACTAAAATAAGGACAAGATTTGGAGTCCATGTTTGTATGATATTGTGTAAAAACTGCATTCAAGAAACATATGTCGATGTAATATATTTCTATTGTAAACCATTATGTAATGGTCGTGTGTAAACAGTATATTTTAGATTATCATTATTTGATAATCTACGTAATGCTTTTGAAACCTTTATTGATAAAATAAAGGTTATGGTTGTTTTAAAAATGAATGCAGTCTTTGAAAAACGTCTCATATAGAGGTCAAAACCTCGCAACGAAATCAATTAATATGGAACATTTATAATCAATATGAACGGGACATTTCAGTTGGTATCAGAGATGGTATAACGCGGTCCATGTGTGGCGGGTTAGTCGTAAAGGAGGTTCTCACAGTGTTACCTGTGATGAAGCATTGGCTCTTACTCCTTGCGATACCTTACGAGGGTTGGCAATAGCCGAGAGGCAGGCCCTAAAATCAGTATCTGAGGTACACTCAGTGGTCACCAGGTGCTTAGCTGGGAAGGCACTGGGTGGGATGGTGGTTGTCCTCAACTGTATTTCAGTTGGTATCCGAGCGTTGGTCTTAGAGAACCAGAAAATTTGCATTAGTGTGTCTTATCGAGTTTGTTAGGATGCATTAGTGAGTCTGGACTTCGACCGTATTTTCTTTAAAAATGATTGCTTAACATTTTTGTTGGAAACTATATATTATTAACATGTAAATATTATGTGATATATTAATCTCTTAACATGTTTGATATTGTGTGATAGATGTCTACCTCTAGCACAAATCTCATTGACTCACTTAATAATAACGAAGAGTCGAATATTTATTAGCAAGATTCACAAGTTCCCGAAGAACCGGAAGAAGAGGAAATGGAACCGGAAGAAGAGGAACCGGTAGAAGAGGAACCGGAAGAAGAAGAGGTTCCGGAGGGGGGAATAGTAGGAACCACAGAAAACCGGTCAAATAAAAGAAAATCCTCAACCAATTGACCAAAGTTAATAATGGTCAATGGTATTTCCGCTAAGGAAGCAAAATATTGGGAAAATTACCAATTTTCCGATGAATCGGATCCTGATGAGGATTCCGATGATGTTATAGAAATTATCCCGACCCAATTTAATGAGGCAAAAGAAAATAATAAGGGAATAGGCATCAAAATAGAGAAATCTGATTCAGACCCCGATGAACTTTATATGTACCGTCTGTAGAGACCCGTCCTAATCCATCCAGACAAAGTCCATATCGATTATAAACGATTCACAACAGTTGATTACATCACGAGGTACTTGACCTCTATATGATACACTTTACAAACATTGCATTCGTTTTTGAAAAGGCAATCTTTCATTACATCGAAATTTGACGGCATGCATACCATTTTATAATATATCTATCTATAATTGACTTAATAATAATCTTGATGAACTCAACGACTCGAATGCAACGTCTTTTGAAATATGTCATGAATGACTCCAAGTAGTATATTTAAAATGAGCAATTGCACAACGGAAGACTTCTTTCATACCTGAGAATAAACATACTTTCAAGTGTCAACCAAAAGGTTAGTGAGTTCATTAGTTTAACATAAATAATCATTTCCATCAATTTTAATAGACCACAAGATTTTCATTTCCAGTTCTCATAAATAAACGTCTCATGCATAGAGATAAATAATATCATTCATATGGATTGAACACCTGGTAACCGACATTAACAATATGCATATAAGAATATCCCCATCATTCCGGGATCCTCCTTCGGACATGATATAAATTTCGAAGTACTAAAGCATCCGGTACTTTGGATGGGGCTTGTTGGGCCCGATAGATCTATCTTTAGGATTTGCGTCAATTAAGGTGTCTGTTCCCTAATTCTTAGGTTACCAAGCTAAAAGGGGCATATTCAATTTCAATCATTCAACCATAGAACATAGTTTCGATTACTTGTGTCTATTTCGTAAAACAGTTATAAAAGTTGCGCAGGTATTCTCAGCCCAAAAATATAAAGGGTAAAAAGGCAAATGAAACTCACGCATATAATTATTGTAAAACAGTTAATAAAACATTTGCATGTATTCTCAGCCCCAAAAATGTAAAGAGAAAATGGGGAGCAAATGAAACTCACCATACTGTATTTTGTAGTAAAAATACATATAACGACATTGAACAATGCAGGGTTGGCCTCGGATTCACGAACCTATATCATTCGTATATATATTAAAACATATACTCGTAATCTAACAATTATAACTTTATATATCATGTAATTGATTTGTATATATATTTGAGAGTAATTATTATTTATACAGTTATATATACATGTATATATATATTTAAAATACCTAATTTGTTTTATATGATGATTTATATAAAAGTTATTAATATAATATATTCATGATAATATTATTAATGTTTTAAATTTAATAGTAAAATCATAATTAATACTTATAATAATAATAATAGATATAATACTTTTTAATTATGATAATAATAATAATAATAACCATAATCTTAATATTGATATTAATACTAAAATATTAAAGTAACAATAATGATAATAATACTAATAATAATAATCGTAATCATAATAATAATATTACTTATTCTATTAATATTAACTAAGTTAATGATAATATTTATGATAATGATAATACTGATTACATTTAATAATAATACTAATTATTAATAGAACTAATTAATAATAATACTTCTAATACTTCATACTTCATGATAATAATAATGATAATAACAATGATAAATGTAATACTAACAATAATAATACTCATCAAAATAATAATAATAATAATAATAATAATAATAATAATAATAATAATAATAATAATAATAATAATAATAATAATAATAATAATAATAATAATAATAATAATAATAATAAAAGAAAACCACCTCATATGAGTAGGTAAAAAAAATTATTAAGATGCCTTGGACCGGGATTGAACCCCCAACCTCTCGCTACTCCGAAACCTCACAAACCATCCATCTATCCTCATCTTTCTGATTTTATTCTACCCTCCTAATTATATAACCCGTAATATATTTGTCCTTCATCTTCTTCTTCATTGACTCCATCGACAGGATTTCAATCAACCCTTATATTATTACAAACATTTGTTTTAAACTCATAAATTAACAGGAACAACCCTGATTGTGTGTTTGATTTGAATTAACAGAAGAAAAGAAAAAAATAAATCGCAAGCAGTAGCAGCAAATAAAAAAAACACGATAACAACTCAATAGGTGATTTTGGAATTAAGACAGTTTTGGCTTGTGATTATAAAACAAAATTGGTCATAAATCATTCCAGGAATCTTTATGAATTATTAATTTAGCTTGAAACATCCAAACAGGATCGAATTTTAATGAAGATCAATCGGTTGACTTTCAAATTTTGAAGTTTGACTTTAAAAATTCGAATTCAAGAGACAAAATTAGAATTCGAAAACTTACAGACAGTTTTAATAAGGAATTCCTATCAACTCTGCGTTATTACATTTTGAAATTTATTTCGAAATCAATCTAATGTAAATAGGAACTAAGAACAGAGGAACTCGCTGAGTTCCTTTACTTTTCTGTTTAAATTGCTCAATTAGAAACAGATGAAAAATGGTAACTGTTAATGATGATGCCAGGTTAATTGAATGGGTTCATGTTCGTAAATAAGCCTTTGATTTGTAGTTGGTAATGGTCGACTAGTTGATCAAGCAGAAGAGAACGTAAAAAAAAATGAATAAAATATAAATACATGAATTCAATTGATAATTGATTTTGTCTTGTAAGGGTGATTAATATTCGATATGCAACCATATAAGAGACAGAGACAAAATCGAATCACAGTAGGATCGTGATTGAAAACCAATTGTACGAATAATTGATTTTTAATTATCTTTAATTTATATAATATGATTAATTAATAATGATAATAAAAGAAATTCTAATACTAATAATAATAATAATATCAAAATAAATTCAATTACCAAGAGTCTAATAATAATACTAATAAAAATATTTATAAAGTTTAGTAATAATAATGATGGTAATCATAATGATAATAATAATAATAATAATTTTTCTATTAATTATAATAATAATGATATTAATAATGTTAACGATAATATTAATAATAGTGCTACTATAACAAATAGTATATCAAATTTCTTGTTATAATCTTTATTAATATTCATAGTACTAATAATAAATGTGATGATAATATAACAACTTAAACGTATCAAATTCTATATCTATATATAATAATATTCATAATACTAATATTAGTATTTATATTTATATTTATATTTATTTTAATATTGAATGTAATAATAACAATATTAGTATAATAATATATTTTAAGTTTTAATTACCTTTAATATATATATTATAATTTATTTAATTTTAGTAAGTTTACTAATAACAATCACAATAGAACTATAACAATAATATGTTTGTTAATACTAATAATAATATTACAAATTACATGTAACAAATTTTATATTATAATTTTAATGATACTAATAAGATAATAATTATAATTAAACTTGTAATTATATTTATTCATTTTACAATGTTATAATTATGTAATATTAAATGATCATATAATATATATTTTCAAATTACAATATCTATAATTATATCAACTATTATTACATATTTTGAATACAATAATTATTTATATATATGTATATGTATATATATATATATATATATATATATATATATATATATATATATATATATATTTTAAATCATTAAATTTGATATCATTATATATTTACAAGTAATATCTATTTGTATATATAGGTATTTAAAATACTGATTTCATTACTTAATATATTATTATTTAAAACATCAATTGCATACATTAATTTATTAATATTTTTAAATATGTAATTATTTATACTTACTTATATATATATATATATATATATATATATATATATATATATATATATATATATATATATATATATATATATATATATATATATATATATATACTTATCTTATTTACAAATCGTGGTTCGTGAATCGTCGGAATTGGTCAAAGTCTAATTGCATATATGAAATCAGTTCAAAAATTAGACTCAACATTATAGACTTTTCTTATCGTATAGGAAACATATAAAGATCAAGTTTAAATTTGGTCAGAAATTCCCGGGTCGTCACAGTACCTACCCGTTAAAGAAATTTCGTCCCGAAATTTGAGTGAGGTCGTCATGGCTAACAATAAATATGTTTTCCTGACACTATGAGCTGATCAAAAGAGTTTTATCATCATTGAGTAATATGGATAAAACAATTTAATTATTTGAAGAGTACGAATGAAGCTATCACAAAAGATTGAGATAGAGATTTAACTTTTGGACGTAGTCATGATTGAATTTAGAAAATAAGGTGTTTCTTTACTTTTGACGTTGTCTTGGTGGAATTCCGAAATTCCAGGGATTTAAAAGAAAATCTTCGAAATTTATAAGATTTGATTCTTCGGCGAATAAGGAAATTAGTATCTCTCTAATTAAATGTGGAGATCTTTCTTGCTTCCTCTATCAGACATTTTACTATAAATTAACTTCTCCCATTCCATTACTTTTACCATTCCTATACTCAATTCCCAAATTCAAAAGATTGAACAAATGCTTAATCCAGTTCAAATCCTTGTCCTCACCCATACTATCGTAACAATCATTCTCCTTTTTCCAACTTCCACATGATGAATCTATTTACTTTTACCTTGGGGGAATACTATTCTTAATTCTACCGTGTCTTTATATTGCTATTCATATTAATATCCCCAGTTTGAAACCTCCGTGTTGTTATTGGGTTTTATATTTTCTCTTATATTTTGGAATACCTGTTTCCGTCTTCTATAATCATTGTCATTCACAGTTAATGCTCTCTCTTATTTGCTACGAATTATATACCCCTTTCTATCTCAGAGCTTCATGCTTTTATTTTCTTTTTGCAAGTAACGGTCCAGAATTCATAGGTGTGGAGTTTCGAATGAGCTTAATGTTCTAAACAAGAAAGAACGTATTAGCACGATTTAATTTGTCAAATTACCAGAATCATTGAGAATAGAACTATCAAGAATATATTTTCTTGATATGTTCAGAAGTTAATCAGAATGAAAGAGTTATGTAACATGACACATGATGACGTTATAATATGTGAATCATCATGTTCCATTTAGAAACTCAGCATGACTTACTATAATATAATCACGTTGATCAAGTGTCATTATATTATACTAACTCATGCATCAGTTCCCAACATTACTTCAATAACATTCATATTTTAAGCTCGAAAGTTTACAGAATATAGAAACTAACAGTTTCTATATGATGTAACACTGATATCATGAAGAGATTAATGATTTCAGATAAGAATACTTATGAAAATATCTTCAGAAATATGGAGGATATTTATAATGAAAGATACGATGATATCTTGGAATTTCTAATATCGATGGATGATGAAGAAGATTTATCCGTAAGGGTTTAGATTCGGAAGCAAGGTATTCGCTAAAGATTTCATCAGAAACGGAATCATTTGGATTCTTTGAAGTCAAACTTATTCTTTGTGATTTGTCCACGGCTTCCCTCATAGTTTCGCATAATCCTCTTTTCAGTACTAAATTTTCTATTGAGTGTTTCCAATACTCCAAATTTTTTTTTATCATCAACTTTTGACTGTTGAGGTCATTTACAGTTTTTGCTGCTTCATTCAACTTTTCAAAATTCAGAGCATTCATTTGCAGACTGGGTGTTTTTCAGAATTTCAGAATGAAAGATCATAATTCTAAGGGATAAATGTTATACATATAATTGTTGATGTAGATATGCTGTGAGTTTTCAAAGTACTGATTACTGATTCCCGGTAATTGGTATGGCAGTTCTCGTTACAAGAAGCGGATGAGTATATGATAAGGTTTCAATGAATAAATATAATGATTTATCAGAGAGATTTAAGCCAAGAAGCAACGAGGTTGCTGGTACGTCTGCTGGTAATATGATGGAATATAAAAGGTTCTCCGGTAACAATAAAAGAGCACGCATATATATCAAGGTTATAATAAGGTTATTTTGAACGAAAAGTCAAAGTTGACTTGCTGGAGCTGTGATAAAATTTGCTACTTTGAAAGGGATTACCAAGTTATTTTGGGTAATAATAATGCTAAAGGAGCTAACACAGATACGGGTTAAACATTTTACTCAGGTTCCGAGTGTTTTCAGGTGCATAACTATATGCGTCAATCTCTTCTTCCGTAGATGAAGTGCGGTTGGTTCATACTCTCGATTGAAGTGTTTTCAAGAATCATGAAAGGTTTGAACGCAGATTGTAATCGTCAAGCTACAAATGAGGTTTAAGATGAAATCAAGTGGCAAACTTGAAGAATTATTTACTTTCATATATTATAATTAATATTTTAATTCATTTTAATTGTCCAACATTATTAGTCCACAGTCGATAGTCCACAGTTGACAGTCCAATAATTCATATATAGTTTAATATATAATATTCGAATTAATTAATACGTATCGTGACCCGTGTACATGTCTCAAACTCGATCACAACTCAAATTATATATATTATTATATAATCAACCTCAACCCTGTATAGAGAACTCGATCATTACTGCATATAGAGTGTCTATGGTGATTCCAAATAATATATATAGATGTGTCGATATGATATGTCAAAACCTTGTATACGTGTCCCGATATTTAAAGTGCGTAAAATAAATACAGAAATTAAATGACGATAAATAAAATGCGTAAAGTAAATAACAGAAATTAAATGACGATAAATAAAATTGCGATAAATAAACTGCGATAAATAAAATGTAATCAGTTAGCTAGGAACAGTTAGCTAGGATTTTGTTAGCGTGGATTTTTAACAGAATTTCTCATAGTTAATTTGTTTGTTTCTAACAAATTTTATTTTGTCCAATGTTTTCTTCATGATGCCACTTGTCGGATTCTGATAGATCAAAATCCAAATATGAAATTGATTGAAAATGTTTATTCTGCAGTGAACGGATACGTATATCTATGGATGTAAGTAGGATAGTAAATGACTGTTGAAACAGATTCGAAGAATGTACAGTGTAATTTATTAATGTGAAATCTAAATATTCCTCGGGTATTACCTACCCGTTAAAATATTTTCATCATTAACAGTTTGTACGAAAGAATTTTTCAATTACAATCATTAGGAAAATATATATACATATATATTTTCTTCAGATGTAATTATGAATTTAATGAGTCAATATGACATTAAACTCATTTGATTTTCGGTTTGAGCTAGAATAAATAATCTCTAAAACTTTTAGAAACCACATATTCTTCGCAGAATATTTCTTCAATGAAGTTATAAATTAATACTTCATCGTTCATTATTGTTGGTACTTCTTGGTATCTATGGTGCGTATGACGTTGATGTTCGTGTGACAGATTGTGAAGTTGAGATTTATGATGCGGTTGTTGTTGTTGGTGGTAATGGTACTGTTGGCGTTGATGATGGTGGCACTGGTTATGCTGCTGGTGCTGCTGCTAGTGTTTGTAACCTTTGCACCATATTCTCCAATGCTACTACCCGAGCGCGAAGCTCGTTGACTTCTTCTATTATACCGGGGTGATTGTCGGTTCGGACGAGCGGATAAATATGATCTAGAATTTAATATAGTATATAATCATGACGAGATACTCTAGAAATGAGAGAGAAAATGATGTTTCAGATAGGTTCATAGGTAAGTGCTTCAGTTTCTTCACCAAGAGGGTAATGTGGTGAATGAAAAGGATCACCTTCTTCTTGTCTCCAATGATTGAGGAGTCCACGAACCCAGTCCAATTCATCCAGAATAGATGATTGCTAATCGGTTGATCCATTTCGGTAACACTGATTTCGGAGCTTGAGTGAAAATCCATATTGGAATAGTTATCGGCATCCAACGAACTTGAACTAGTTGAGGAATTCATCTCGTACGATCAGATGAAGGATTTTCGGTAAGAATAGATTATAGGATGTAGATTAGTACCCTGCAATACATAATTTACATATGCATATAAAACACTAAAATCCCATAAGTTACGGAGGAATCTATGGAACTGTCAGGCAAAGTTTATAGTAATAGATACGCTAAGATATGAATTTTTTTGTCTATACACTATTCATGCAATCAATGCAGTAAGATGTGTCTAGACTAAGAATGATAAGCAGGTAATTTTCGACACGAAATGATAAGCAAAACTTTTGACATGCAGACACGGTCGAAGTCCAGGCTCACTAATGCATCCTAACGACTTATCAGTTTGACACACTAATGCAGACCTGGTTCACTAAGACCAACACTCTGATACCAACTGAAGAGACCTGTCCTAATCCATCCGGACAAAGTCCATATCGATTATAAACGATTCACAACAGTTGATTACATCACGAGGTACTTGACCTCTATATGATACATTTTACAAACATTGCATTCGTTTTTGAAAAGGCAATCTTTCATTACATCGAAAGGTGACGGCATGCATACCATTTTATAATATATCTATCTATAATTGACTTAATAATAATCTTGATGAACTCAACGACTCGAATGCAACGTCTTTTGAAATATGTCATGAATGACTCCAAGTAGTATCTTTAAAATGAGCAATTGCACAACGGAAGACTTCTTTCATACCTGAGAATAAACATGCTTTCAAGTGTCAACCAAAAGGTTGGTGAGTTCATTAGTTTAACATAAATAATCATTTTCATCAATTTTAATAGACCACAAGATTTTCATTTCCAGTTCTCATAAATAAACGTCCCATGCATAGAGACAAATAATATCATTCATATGGATTGAACACCTGGTAACCGACATTAACAATATGCATATAAGAATATCCCCATCATTTGCGGGATCCTCCTTCGGACATGATATAAATTTCGAAGTACTAAAGCATCCGGTACTTTGGATGGGGCTTGTTGGGCCCGATAGATCTATCTTTAGGATTCGCGTCAATTAAGGTGTTTGTTCCCTAATTCTTAGGTTTCCAAGCTAAAAGGGGCATATTCAATTTCAATCATTCAACCATAGAACGTAGTTTCGATTACTTATGTCTATTTCGTAAAACAGTTATAAAAGTTGCACATGTATTTTCATCCTAAAAATATAAAGGGTAAAAAGGCAAATGAAACTCACGCATATAATTATTGTAAAATAGTTAATAAAACATTTGCATGTATTCTCAGCCCCAAAAATGTAAAGAGAAAACGGGGAGCAAATGAAACTTACCATACTGTATTTTGTAGTAAAAATACATATAACGACATTGAACAATGCAGGGTTGGCATCGGATTCACGAACCTATATCATTCGTATATATATTAAAACATATACTCGTAATCTAACAATTATAACTTTATATATCATGTAATTAATTTGTATATATATTTGAGAGTAATTATTATTTATACAGTTATATATACATGTATATATATATATATATATATTTAAAATACCTAATTTGTTTTATATGATGATTTATATAAAAGTTATTAATATAATATATTCATGATAATATTATTAATGTTTTAAATTTAATAGTAAAATCATAATTAATACTTAAAATATTAATAATAACAGATATAATACTTTTTAATTATGATAATAATAATAATAACCATAATATTAATATTGATATTAATACTAAAATATTAAAGTAACAATAATGATAATAATACTAATAATAATAATCGTAATCATAATAATAATATTACTTATTCTATTAATATTAACTAAGTTAATGATAATATTTAGGATAATGATAATACTGATTACATTTAATAATAATACTAATTATTAATAGAACTAATTAATAATAATACTTCTAATACTTCATACTTCATGATAATAATAATGATAATAACAATGATAAATCTAATACTAACAATAATAATACTAATCAAAATAACAATAATAATAATAATAATAATAATAATAATAATAATAATAATAATAATAATAATAATAATAATAATAATAATAATAATAATAATAAAACTACCTCATATGAGTAGGTAAAAAAAATTATTAAGATGCCTTGGACCGGGATTGAACCCCCAACCTCTCGCTACTCCGAAACCTCATAAACCATCCGTCTATCCTCATCTTTCTGATTTTATTCTACCCTCCTAATTATATAACCCGTAATATATTTGTCCTTCATCTTCTTCTTCATTGAGTCCATCGACAGGATTTCAATCAACCCTTACATTATTACAAACATTTGTTTTAAACTCATACCTTAACATGATCAACCCTGATTGTGTGTTTGATTTGAATTAACAGAAGAAAAGAAAACAATAAATCGCAAGCAGTAGCAGCAAATAAAAAAACACGATAACAACTCAATAGGTGATTTTGGAATTAAGACAGTTTTGGCTTGTGATTATAAAACGAAATTGGTCATAAATCATTCCAGGAATCATTATGAATTATTAATTTAGCTTGAAACATCCAAACAGGATCGAATTTTAATGAAGATCAATCGGTTGACTTTCAAATTTTGAAGTTTGACTTTAAAAATTCGAATTCAAGAGACAAAATTAGAATTGGAAAACTTACAGACAGTTTTAACAAGGAATTCCTATCAACTCTGCGTTATTACATTTTGAAATTTATTTCGAAATCAATCTAATGTAAATAGGAACTAAGAACAGAGGAACTCGCTGAGTTCCTTTACTTTTCTGTTTAAATTGCTCAATTAGAAACAGATGAAAAATGGTAACTGTTAATGATGATGCCAGGTTAATTGAATGGGTTCATGTTCGTAAATAAGCCTTTGATTTGTAGTTGGTAATGGTCGACTAGTTGATCAAGCAGAAGAGAACGTAAAAAAAATGAATAAAATATAAATACATGAATTCAATTGATAATTGATTTTGTCTTGTAAGGGTGATTAATATTCGATATGCAACCATATAAGAGACACAGACAAAATCGAATCACAGTAGGATCGTGATTGAAAACCAATTGTACGAATAATTGATTTTTAATTATCTTTAATTTATATAATATGATTAATTAATAATGATAATAAAAGAAATTCTAATACTAATAATAATAATAATATCAAAATAAATTCAATTACCAAGAGTCTAATAATAATACTAATAAAAATATTTATAAAGTTTAGTAATAATAATGATGGTAATCATAATGATAATAATAATAATTATAATTTTTCTATTAATTATAATAATAATGATATTAATAATGTTAACGATAATATTAATAATAGTGCTACTATAACAAATAGTATATCAAATTTCTTGTTATAATCTTTATTAATATTCATAGTACTAATAATAAATGTGATGATAATATAACAACTTAAACATATCAAATTCTATATATATATATATATATATATATAATAATATTCATAATACTAATATTAGTATTTATATTTATATTTATTTTAATATTGAATGTAATAATAACAATATTAGTATAATAATATATTTTAAGTTTTAATTACCTTTAATATATATATTATAATTTATTTAATTTTAGTAAGTTTACTAATAACAATCATAATAGAACTATAACAATAATATGTTTGTTAATACTAATAATAATATTACAAATTACATGTAACAAATTTTATATTATAATTTTAATGATACTAATAAGATAATAATTATAATTAAACTTGTAATTATATTTATTCATTTTACAATGTTATAATTATGTAATATTAAATGATCATATAATATATATTTTCAAATTACAATATCTATAATTATATCAACTATTATTACATATTTTGAATACAATAATTATTTATATATATATATATATATATATATATATATATATATATATATATATATATATATTTAAATCATTAAATTTGATATCATTATATATTTACAAGTAATATCTATTTGTATATATAGGTATTTAAAATATTGATTTCATTACTTAATATATTATTATTTATAACATCAATTGCATACATTAATTTATTAATATTTTTAAATATGTAATTATTTATACTTACTTATATATATAATATATATATATATATATATATATATATATATATATATATATATATATATATATATATATATATATATATATATATATATATATATATATATATATATATATACTTATCTTATTT